>NC_088869.1:22874000-23026784 GCF_032884065.1 Artemia franciscana | reverse complement strand
GTGTCGTCATTTATTTTTTTCTTTTTTAGTTCTTTTAGTTTTTACCTTTTTTAGTTTTTTTTAGTTTTTAGTTTTTTTAGTTTTTTTACCTTTTTTTAGTTTTTTTAGTTTTTTTAGTTTTTTAGCTTTTTTATTTTTTTTATTAGTTTTTAGTTTTTTTGTAGTTTTTGCCTTTTTTTTAGTTTTTTTAGTTTTTTAGCTTTTTTATTAGTTTTTAGTTTTTTTTTGTAGTTTTTGCCTTTTTTTAGTTTTTTTTAGTTTTTTAGCTTTTTTATTTTTTTTATTAGTTTTTAGTTTTTTTTTGTAGTTTTTGCCTTTTTTTCTCTTTGAGTGTCGTCATTTATTAGTTTTTGCCTTTTTTTCTCTTTGAGTGTCGTCATTTATTAGTTTTTTCCTTTTTTTTTTTAGTTTTTTATTGGTTTTTACCTTTATTTTAGCTTATTTTTCAGTTTTTTCCTTTTTTTTAGTTTTTTTTTATTTTTTATTTTTTTTAGTTTTTTACCTTTTTTTAGTTTTTTTAGTTTTTTTAGTTTTTTAGCTTTTTTACTTTTTTTATTAGTTTTTAGTTTTTTTTTGTAGTTTTTGCCTTTTTTTTTAGTTTTTTCAGTTTTTTTTTTAGTTTTTTTTTGTAGTTTTTGCCTTTTTTTAGTTTTTTTAGTTTTTTAGCTTTTTTATTTTTTTTTATTAGTTTTTAGTTTTTTTTTGTAGTTTTTGCCTTTTTTAGTTTTTTCAGTTTTGACGTCACCTGATCCAGTTTTTTCAGGTGACGTCACCTGACACATCCATCCACACATCCATCCACAACTTATTTTTATATATATAGATATATATATATATATATATATATATGGTTTTAACTACGTAAAACTTGCGAATATACAACATTCTTTGCTGTCCCATTGTCTTTGCATATAAATAGATTGTCAGGTTTACCGACTCTTGAACATGCAACATATAATGGTCCCATGGGAAAACAATCTGTATTCAGATCTATACCTCATGATTCTAATGATTGCCCTTGAGCTTTGTTGATGGTGATTGCTAATCGACCATTCCCTGTCCCGGTGTCCCGGTCGTCATTTATATCCCCCTGTTTCCCCCGGTGTCCCCGTTGTAGTTGTGTCCCTGTGGTCCCGGTCGTCATTTATATTCCCTGTGTCCCGGTCGTCATTTGTATCCCGGTGTCCCGGTCTGTATATACATTCGTTTTTTAGTTTTGTTTTTCTCCTTTATTTTTTTCCTTTTTTTTTTCTTTTTTAGTTTATTTAGATTTTTAGATTTTTTAGTTTTTTTATTAGTTTTTAGTTTTTTTTCTTTTTAGTTTTTTTTGTAGTTTTTACCTTCTTTTTAGTTTTGTTAGTTGTTTTTTTTACTTATGTCCTGGTCGTCATTTATACTCCCTGTGTCCCGGTGCTTTGTTGATTGCTAATCGAACATTCCTTTTGTCCTTTTTTTCTTTTTAGTTTTTTTATTGGTTTTTACCTTTATTTTAGCTTATTTTTCAGTTTTTTCCTTTTTTTTAGTTTTTTTTTATTTTTTATTTTTTTTAGTTTTTTACCTTTTTTTAGTTTTTTTAGTTTTTTTAGTTTTTTTAGCTTTTTTACTTTTTTTATTAGTTTTTAGTTTTTTTTTTGTAGTTTTTGCCTTTTTTTAAGTTTTGTTTTTCTCCTTTATTTTTTTCCTTTTTTTTCTATTTTAGTTTATTTAGATTTTTAGATTTTTTAGTTCTTTTATTAGTTTTTAGTTTTTTTTTCTTTTTAGTTTTTTTGAAGTTTTTACCTTCTTTTAGTTTTGTTAGTTGTTTTTTTACTTATGTCCTGGTCGTCATTTATACTCCCTGTGTCCCGGTGCTTTGTTGATTGCTAATCGAACATTCCTTTTGTCCTGGTCGCTTTCTCTTTGAGTGTCGTCATTTATTTTTTTCTTTTTTAGTTCTTTTAGTTTTTACCTTTTTTAGTTTTTTTTAGTTTTTTAGATGAAAATTTTTTTTAGTTTTTTCCTTTTTTCTTTTAGTTTTTTATTGGTTTTTACCTTTATTTTAGCTTATTTTTCAGTTTTTTCCTTTTTTTTTAGTTTTTTTTTTTTATTTTTTTTAGTTTTTTACCTTTTTTTAGTTTTTTTAGTTTTTTTAGTTTTTTAGCTTTTTTACTTTTTTTATTAGTTTTTAGTTTTTTTTGTAGGTTTTGCCTTTTTTTAGTTTTTTTCAGTTTTTTTTTTAGTTTTTTATTGGTTTTTACCTTTATTTTAGCTTATTTTTCAGTTTTTTCCTTTTTTTTAGTTTTTTTTAGTTTTTAGTTTTTTTAGTTTTTTACCTTTTTTTAGTTTTTTTAGTTTTTTTAGTTTTTTAGCTTTTTTATTTTTTTTATTAGTTTTTAGTTTTTAGTTTTTTTTTGTAGTTTTTGCCTTTTTTTAGTTTTTTTAGTTTTTTAGCTTTTTTATTAGTTTTTAGTTTTTTTTTGTAGTTTTTTGCCTTTTTTTAGTTTTTTTTTAGTTTTTTAGCTTTTTTTATTTTTTTTATTAGTTTTTAGTTTTTTTTGTAGTTTTTGCCTTTTTTTAGTTTTTTCAGTTTTGACGTCACCTGATCCAGTTTTTGCAGGTGACGTCACCTGATCCATCCACAGATCCACAGACAACTTATTTATATATATATAGACTAGCTGTTGGGGTGGCGCTTCGCGCCCCCCCAAGCCCCCCCGCGCGCGTAAGTCGTTACGCGCCATAATAGTTACGCGCCATTGTAGTTGTGTCCCTATGTCCCACCTGTGAATATAGATATATATATATATATATATATATATATATATATATATATATATATATATATATATATATATATATATATATGGTTTTAAACTACGTAAAACTTGCGAATATACAACATTCTTTGCTGTCCCATTGTCTTTGCATATAAATAGATTGTCAGGTTTACCGACTCTTGAACATGCAACATATAATGGTCCATGGGAAAACAATCTGTATTCAGATCTATACCTCATGATTCTAATGATTGCCCTTGAGCTTTGTTGATGGTGATTGCTAATCGACCATTCCCTGTCCCGGTGTCCCGGTCGTCATTTATATCCCCCTGTTTCCCCCGGTGTCCCCGTTGTAGTTGTGTCCCTGTGTCCCGGTCGTCATTTGTATCCCGGTGTCCCGGTCTGTATATACATTCGTTTTTTAGTTTTGTTTTTCTCCTTTATTTTTTTCCTTTTTTTTCTTTTTTAGTTTATTTAGATTTTTAGATTTTTTAGTTTTTTTATTAGTTTTTAGTTTTTTTTTCTTTTTAGTTTTTTTGTAGTTTTTACCTTCTTTTTAGTTTTGTTAGTTTTTTTTTTACTTATGTCCTGGTCGTCATTTATACTCCCTGTGTCCCGGTGCTTTGTTGATTGCTAATCGAACATTCCTTTTGTCTCGTCATTTATTTTTTCTTTTTTAGTTCTTTTAGTTTTTACCTTTTTTAGTTTTTTTTAGTCTTTTAGATGAAAATTTTTTTTAGTTTTTTCCTTTTTTTCTTTTTAGTTTTTTATTGGTTTTTACCTTTATTTTAGCTTATTTTTTCAGTTTTTTCCTTTTTTTTAGTTTTTTTTTATTTTTTATTTTTTTTAGTTTTTTACCTTTTTTTAGTTTTTTTTTATTTTTTTTAGTTTTTTAGCTTTTTTACTTTTTTTATTAGTTTTTAGTTTTTTTTGTAGTTTTTGCCTTTTTTTAGTTTTTTCAGTTTTTTTTTTTAGTTTTTTATTTGTTTTTACCTTTATTTTAGCTTATTTTTCAGTTTTTTCCTTTTTTTTAGTTTTTTTTTAGTTTTTAGTTTTTTTAGTTTTTTACCTTTTTTTAGTTTTTTTTAGTTTTTTTAGTTTTTTAGCTTTTTTATTTTTTTTATTAGTTTTTAGTTTTTTTTGTAGTTTTTGCCTTTTTTTAGTTTTTTTAGTTTTTTAGCTTTTTTATTAGTTTTAGTTTTTTTTGTAGTTTTTGCCTTTTTTTAGTTTTTTTCTTTTTAGTTTTTTTGTAGTTTTTACTTTATTTTTAGTTTTGTTAGTTTTTTTTTTACTTATGTCCTGGTCGTCATTTATACTCCCTGTGTCCCGGTGCTTTGTTGATTGCTAATCGAACATTCCTTTTGTCCTGGTCGCTTTCTCTTTGAGTGTCGTCATTTATTTTTTTCTTTTTTAGTTCTTTTAGTTTTTACCTTTTTTAGTTTTTTTTAGTTTTTTAGATGAAAATTTTTTTTAGTTTTTTCTTTTTTTTCTTTTTAGTTTTTTATTGGTTTTTACCTTTATTTTAGCTTATTTTTCAGTTTTTTCTTTTTTTAGTTTTTTTTTATTTTTTATTTTTTTTAGTTTTTTACCTTTTTTAGTTTTTTTTAGTTTTTTTAGTTTTTTAGATTTTTTACTTTTTTTATTAGTTTTTAGTTTTTTTTTGTAGTTTTTGCCTTTTTTTAGTTTTTTCAGTTTTTTTTAGTTTTTTATTGGTTTTTACCTTTACTTTAGCTTATTTTTCAGTTTTTTCCTTTTTTTTAGTTTTTTTTAGTTTTTAGTTTTTTTAGTTTTTTACCTTTTTTTAGTTTTTTTAGTTTTTTAGCTTTTTTATTTTTTTTATTAGTTTTTAGTTTTTTGTAGTTTTTGCCTTTTTTTAGTTTTTTTAGTTTTTTAGCTTTTTTATTAGTTTTTAGTTTTTTTTGTAGTTTTTGCCTTTTTTTAGTTTTTTTAGTTTTTTAGCTTTTTTATTTTTTTTATTAGTTTTTAGTTTTTTTTGTAGTTTTTGCCTTTATTTTAGCTTATTTTTCAGTTTTTTCCTTTTTTTTAGTTTTTTTTTAGTTTTTAGTTTTTTTAGTTTTTTACCTTTTTTTAGTTTTTTTAGTTTTTTTTAGTTTTTTAGCTTTTTTATTTTTTTTATTAGTTTTTAGTTTTTTTTGTAGTTTTTGCCTTTTTTTAGTTTTTTTAGTTTTTTAGCTTTTTTATTAGTTTTTAGGTTTTCTTGTAGTTTTTGCCTTTTTTTAGTTTTTTTCTTTTTAGTTTTTTTGTAGTTTTTACTTTCTTTTTAGTTTTGTTAGTTTTTGTTTACTTATGTCCTGGTCGTCATTTATACTCCCTGTGTCCCGGTGCTTTGTTGATTGCTAATCGAACATTCCTTTTGTCCTGGTCGCTTTCTCTTTGAGTGTCGTCATTTATTTTTTTCTTTTTTAGTTCTTTTAGTTTTTACCTTTTTTAGTTTTTTTTAGTTTTTTAGATGAAATTTTTTTTTAGTTTTTTCCTTTTTAGTTTTTTATTGGTTTTTACTTTTATTTTAGCTTATTTTTCAGTTTTTTCCTTTTTTTAGTTTTTTTTATTTTTTATTTTTTTTTAGTTTTTTACCTTTTTTTAGTTTTTTTTAGTTTTTTTAGTTTTTTAGCTTTTTTACTTTTTTATTAGTTTTTAGTTTTTTTGTAGTTTTTGCCTTTTTTTAGTTTTTTCAGTTTTTTTTTTAGTTTTTTATTGGTTTTTACCTTTATTTTAGCTTATTTTTCAGTTTTTTCCTTTTTTTTAGTTTTTTTTAGTTTTTAGTTTTTTTAGTTTTTTACCTTTTTTTAGTTTTTTTAGTTTTTTAGCTTTTTTATTTTTTTTTATTAGTTTTTAGTTTTTTGTAGTTTTTGCCTTTTTTTAGTTTTTTTAGTTTTTTAGCTTTTTTATTAGTTTTTAGTTTTTTTTGTAGTTTTTGCCTTTTTTTAGTTTTTTTAGTTTTTTAGCTTTTTTTATTTTTTTTATTAGTTTTTAGTTTTTTTGTAGTTTTTGCCTTTTTTTAGTTTTTTCAGTTTTGACGTCACCTGATCCAGTTTTTTCAGGTGACGTCACCTGATCCATCCACAGACAGACAACTTATTTTTATATATATAGATATATATCTATATATATAAAAATAAGTTGTCTGTCTGTCTGTCTGTGGAACAGGTGACGTCATGTTTCTGTGTCGGCTGACGTCATGAAATTAGTTGTCAGGTGACGTCATGTTTCTGTGTCGGCTGACGTCATGAAATTAGTTGTCGTCATTTTTGCTTTGACGGTGACGTCATTCAAGATATATAAGACATATGTTCACGTAGAAATCTATTAATGTTTAAGTTTACAATGACTGAAGATGCTCAAAGAGTCTATGCCAAAAAACTTGCTGCTGATAGAGAAAGTCAGAAAAGAAAGCGTGCCGAGGAACTACCAGAGCAGCGCGAAAGCAGACTTGCTGCTAAAAGAGAAACTGAAAAAAGAAGGCGTGCCGAGGAATCAAAAGAACAGCAGGGAAACAGGCTTGAGGCTGATAGAGAAAGAAAGAACAGAAAGCGTGCCGAGGAATCAAAAGAACAGCAAGGAAACAGGCTTGAGGCTGATAGAGAAAGAAAGAACAGAAAGCGTGCCGAGGATTCAAAAGAACAGCAAGGAAACAGGCTTGAGGCTGGTAGAGAAAGAAAGAACAGAAAGCGTGCCGAGGAACTACCAGAGCAACGCGGAAGCAGGCTTGCTGCTGATAGAGAAAGTAAGAAAAGAAAGCGTGCCGAGGAATCAGAGCAGCCTGAAAGTTATCGCCTGGCATTCAGGTACAACCCAGTCGATGATTATAGCTTGAGTAGATATGTTCAAATCGGGACAATGTCTAAAATTTGTCCCTATTGCAAGGCCTTGAAATTCAATGGTGAAACAATGGGAATGTGTTGCGCCTCAGGAAAAGTTAAACTTCCTCTATTGGCTGCACCACCAGAGCCATTGAAGACTTTCCTTACTAGAACTACGTCAGAATCTAAGCGTTTTTTGTCAAAAATCAGAAAATACAACTCATGTTTCCAAATGACGTCGTTTGGAGCCCAAATCGAAAATCCAGATCAATTTATGTCTACTTTCAAAGTAAAAGGGCAAATTTATCATAAAGCAGGGTCTCTTCTACCATTCTCAGGCGAGAATCATAAATTTTTACAATTGTACTTCATCAGTGATAGAAATTCTGAATTGAATGCACGTTGCGAAATTTCTCCCAAAGTTGAAAGGACAATCGTTTCCCAGTTGCAACATCTTTTCCACGAAAATAATAATTTAGTGTGTCTGTTCAAAACAGCCATCGATTTGATGCCTACTGATACGCATAAAATTGTTATTTCCGCTGACAAAACGCCTCCTGGCCAACATGTGCGTAGATACAATGCTCCGACTATCGAAGAAGTGGCAATCGTTATGGTCGGTGATCAGTTTTTACCTCGAGATATTATTCTTCATAAGCGAAACGCTCAGTTGTTAAGAATTGCTGAAACTCATCGATGCTACGATGCCCTACAATATCCTATCATTTTTTGGGATGGAGCCGACGGCTATCACTTTAATATTAAATTGATGAATCCAGCCACTAACAAAGAAATGAATAAGAAATGCAGTGCAATGCATTATTATTCCTATAGACTAATGATTCGGCAGGATGAAGAAAATTATATTTTAAAATGCCGTGAATTGTTTCACCAATTCGTCGTGGATATGTATGCTAAAATTGAATCAGAACGTTTGCTATATATCCGCCTGAATCAGACCAAGCTCCGCTCTGAACAATACATTCATTTGCGAGATGCAGTTATAAATGACGGTAATACCACAAACGTTGGAAGATTAACAATTTTACCTTCGTCATATGCTGGCAGTCCCCGTCATATGCATGAATATGCTCAAGATGCTATTGCGTATGTTCGTCTCTATGGTCGTCCAGATTTATTTATTACATTTACATGTAATCAATCTTGGGACGAGATACTGCAGCTTTTACTTCAAGGACAATCGGCGGTTCATAGGCATGACATTACGGCACGTGTCTTCCGGCAAAAGTTGAAATCACTGATAAACTACCTTGTAAAACATGAAGTGTTTGGGTCAGTGCGATGCTGGATGTACTCAGTGGAATGGCAAAAACGAGGTTTGCCACACGCACATATACTAATCTGGCTACATAAAAAAATTACTTCGAACGAAATTGATGATGTGATTTCCGCTGAAATACCTGATAAAAATGTCGATAAGGGGTTACATGATATTATTGTAAAAAATATGATACATGGACCTTGCGGTGCACTGAACGAAAATTCACCATGCATGGCCAAAGGAAGGTGCACAAAGCAATATCCTCGACTTTTAGTACCCAAAACAATTACTGGCAATGATGGTTACCCACAATATAGAAGAAGATCTACTGAAGATGGCGGTAAAACAGCAATAATAAAGAAGCGTAACGGTACCACCATCGAAGTAGATAACTAGTGGGTTGTTCCATATTCCCCATTATTATCAAAAACATTTAATGCAAACATAAACGTTGAATACTGTAACTCCGTAAAGGCAATCAAATACATATGTAAATACGTCAACAAAGGCAGTGACATGGCAGTTTTTGGCTTGCAGCCCGAAATCAAAGATTTCGATGAAATCGTAGAATATCAGGCTGGAAGATACATAAGCAGTAATGAAGCTGTTTGGCGAATTCTTTCATTTCCGATACATGAACGTAGTACAGCTGTTGTTCACTTAGCGGTACATTTACAGAATGGTCAACGTGTTTATTTCACGGAAACCAACGTGCAACAAAGAGTCCTGAATCCACCGGATACAAAATTAACAGCTTTTTTTTCGCATTGCAAAAATGATTCTTTTGCAAAAAAAACTGCTGTATACTGAAGTGCCTTCGTATTACACGTGGAATACTAAAAATAAAGTATTTGAACGTCGAAAACAGGGTAAGTCAGTCGACGGCCAACCTACCATCTTCAAAGATACCACGATAGGAAGACTCTACACCGTTCACCCCAATCAACATGAATTCTTCTTTCTACGCCTGCTTTTGGTGAATGTACCCGGTCCGACATCCTTTGAGTATTTGAGGACTGTAAATGGTACTATACATGACACTTACCGTAGTGCATGCCAAGCTCTGAATTTATTGGAGAATGACCAACACTGGGATAACTGCATCAATGACGCGTGCGAAACGTCAACCCCAAGTCAAATTCGTGCATTGTTTGGCATCATTTTAACAACTTGCTCTCCATCAGCTCCTACAGAGTTATGGGAAAAATATAAGTCAAAAATGTCCGAAGATATACTCCATCGAAAACAGTTAGAGACGTCAGATATGACTTTTGATTTTACATCAGAAATTTTTAACTACACTTTAGTTGTTATAGAAGATTTGTGCGTAAGTATGGCCAACAAACCTCTTCAGAATTTGGGAATGCCTTCACCTAACCGTATCGCTGCTGTTTCGACATGTGTAGAATTGGATCGTGAACAAAGTTACAGTACGAGTGATCTATTGTCGTATGTACAAAATAACATTTCCAAGTTAACGTCGGAACAAAAAGACATTTATGATACGATAATGCATTGTGTCGATAACAACGTTGGAGAAATATTCTTTGTGGATGCGCCAGGAGGTACTGGTAAAACGTTTGTGATAAAACTGATTCTGGCATCAATTCGATCAAAAAATGATATAGCGTTGGCAATTGCGTCGTCCGGAATAGCCGCAACATTGCTGCCTGGTGGAAGAACTGCTCATTCCGCTTTGAAATTGCCTCTGAACTTGCATTCTACAGAAACTCCCACGTGCAATATTTCCAAATCATCTGGGATGGGTAAAGTATTGCAGCAATGCAAACTTATTATTTGGGATGAGTGCACAATGGCACACAAAAAATCGCTCGCAAAAAATTGCGAGGGAAGTCGAAACCCTTTGGCAGCACCTTAATATTGCTTGCGGGAGATTTCAGGCAAACATTACCTATAATACCTAGATCAACTCCTGCAGACGAAATGAATGCTTGCCTGAAAAATTCTAATTTATGGGCACACGTAAAAACATTAAAATTAACTACAAATATGCGTGTCCGATTGCAAAACGATGACTCTGGTCAAACATTTTCAGATCAATTGCTGGCAATGGGAAACGGAAAGCACCCAGTAGACTCAATTTCAGGACGTATACAACTACCTGCTGATTTCTGTAATTTAGTGACGTCCAAAAATGAATTGATTGAAAAAGTATTTCCGAATATTCTAAAAAATTATAAAAATGATAAATGGCTAAGTGAAAGAGCGATTCTCGCACCCAAAAATATAGACGTCCACGAAATCAACAATATTGTTTTGACCAAGATTCGAGACCAGGCAGTCCTTTACAAGTCAGTCGACACAGTTTTGGAGCCAAATGAAGCGGTTAATTATCCATCTGAATTTTTAAATTCCATAGATCTTTCAGGGTTTCCACCACACGTGCTACAACTAAAAATAGGCGTACCAATAATACTTTTAAGAAATATAAACCCACCAAAGCTTTGCAATGGCACTCGACTTGCCGTAAAAAAAACAATGGAAAACCTAATAGAGGCCACAATCTTGACAGGGCCTTTTGAGGGTGAGGCTGTTCTTATTCCTCGCATTCCCATGATTCCAACGGATCTGCCTTTTCAATTTAAAAGATTGCAATTCCCAATTCGATTAGCATTTGCAACCACCATCAACAAAGCTCAAGGGCAATCACTAGAAAAATGCGGTATAGATCTTAATACAGATTGCTTTACCAATGTACAATTGTATGTTGCATCTTTGAGGGTCGGTAAACCTGACAATCTATTTATACGCACAGACAATGGGACAGCGAAGACTGTTGTATATTCACAAGTTTTACGTAGTTAATTTGTATTGTATCTATCTATCTATCTATCTATATAAAAACGAGTTGTGTGTATGCATGTTTGTTTGTTTGTAAAAAGAGCGTTTGCATATGACGTCATTATTAGTACATACGGCTTTATATATGGACAGACAATGGGAAAGCCAAGAATGTTGTATATTCGCAATTTTTACGTAGTTTGAAACACATATATATAAATCTATCTATATTCACAGGTGGGACACAGGGACACAACTACAATGGCGCGTAAGTAATATGGCGCGTAACGACTTACGCGCGCAGGGGGGCTTGGGGGGGCGCGAAGCGCCCCACCAACTAGGTGTTGGGGTGGCGCGAAGCGCCACCCCAACAGCTAGTATATATATATATATATATACAAACTCGCCATAATTCAAAAGTATTCTGCAGACTGTGACATTATGTTTATACAAGAACATATGCTCTCTCCTCACAATATTTCTCTCCTAAAGTTCTCGCACGAACTTACTTTTTACTTCGAGCCGGCAAAAATTCGGTCTTTCGGACGCCCCTCCAGTGGCTTGGCAATTATTTGCCACCCGTATATTGAAAGTAAGGTGTTATTTACGCATAATCACTTCTTGGCTATATCTTCCGGCAGTATCGTATTCTTCAACGTATATCTTCCTACAAACTACCATGATGACAAATCGGAGCGAAAGTTTATGAACGCAGTTCGCGAACTAGCGAAGTGCCTGAAGTCTGTGACCCAGACAGATTTGCATTGTGTAGTCACGGGGAACTTCAACTGCAACCTTCTTGACAGCACGTGTGCCCGTAGTCAGCTTCTAAACGGCATCTTTGATGACAAACTGATCATCCTCCCAAAAGACAGTGATTACTCCTTCGTTCATAATTCATGGTCCGTTTCAAACATTGACCATTAGGCCTGCTCTAAGAGTATTAACGGAAGTGTAACTGTTCTAAAAGACGCTGTCTTCGCTGATCACTTACCCCTACTAGCATCTCTAAGCATAAAACCAGCTCTGCGTCAACCCAAGAACGACAAGTGGAAAAGTAAGTGAATGGGATAAAATTAATACTACTTTATATCATCAGGTGCTGAACTCACTTCTTGTAAAGATACGAATCCCCTTCCATTTACTCCAAGTGAATTCGAATTTTTATCCCGCAGATGCAAGAGTACTCATCAATATATTTTGTGCCGAGATTACTCACTCGCTTCTCGTAGCTGAAAAAAAAAGCAGTTCTTACCAGAAAGGTTAAAATGAAAACAGAAATTCACAAATTCTCACAAAATCCGGCCCTAGTTAAGTGTTGCAACGATGCTAAGTTTTGGTTTAGAATCTGGCAAGATTGTGATAGGCCCAAATCCGGTCCTGTTAACTCTATCCGTTTATGGACTAAACGAAAATTTGACAAGCAACTGAAAGCTCATCGTACCAAATTAAAAGAAGAATACTCCTCCAGAATCGTAAGTGACCCAAAACTAATCTGGAAAGCCTGGTTGAGCGAACCGGTTGCCAGAAAACCCCATGATTCGATTAGCGAAAAAGATTGGGAATCGTACTTTTCCAACGAATTCAGTGCTCCCGACCCAAATACGTCTAATCCCTTCATAAACCGGCTAGAATCGGTATTATCCAGCCAGCGTGTCCCTGATTTTGTCGTTACTTACGGAAGCGTACATGAAGCTATTTTAAAGCTGAAGAAGAAACATTCCCAAGGCGTAGACGAACTATGCGTGCTAAATCTGCTACACGGTACTACTATGCTTATTGAATATCTGACGCTGCTATTCCAGATTATTTTCACCACTGGTATAGTGCCTGACTCTTTTTGTGTCGGTTTGCTCTCGCCCATCCTTAAAAAAGGGAAACCAACAGACCAATGCTCTTCGTACAGGCCAATCACTGTTGCTCCAGTGCTCTGTAAAGTTCTAGAGATCTTAGTCTCAAAAGAAATTCAATATGTGTGCCGATTGCCTGACCACCAGTTCGGTTTCCGACCGGGTCTGGGTTGTGCTCACGCTCTCTTCAGTCTTGCCGCTATTCTAGCAGATTCTCACGAATCCGGTGATCCTATAGTGGTTGGTGCTTTTGATGTGAGTAGAGCGTTTGATTCGTCGATTCACGCTCAGGCCCTTTTAGCCGCTTACCAGCAAGGTGTAAACCTCTGTGTCACTAGCGTACTGTACGATATGTATTGCCGTTTAAAAGTGCGTATAAAAATAGGTAACCGCATCACATCAGTGGTTGTTCCAGTAAAGAAAGGTGTCCGCCAGGGTTCATTATTATCCCCAAGTTTGTACAATAACAGTGTTTTAAATGCCCAGGCATGTGTAAATGTTTCATATATCTCCAAGAATATAAATGTGTCGCTACTTACATACGCGGACGATCTATTAAATCTAAGACGGTCTATTAGGGGTCTGCAATCGAATTTCTCGGTCCTGCGTGATGAATACCGAAAAATCGGCCTGGCTTTCAATACTTCTAAATCTGCAGTTCTTTTTTTCAACGATAGCCCTTCTCAGCCTGAACACCTCCTACTGGGTAGCGATTCAATTACCGTTTCATCTCATGTCGTGTATCTGGGTTTACCCATAGGCCGTAACCTTAATGAAACTCGTCTACTGCTCGTCAAACACGTCGAGAAAAAACTCCGCACCGCGTATGGGTCTATCGTTGCCAGCAGACTCCTCTTATGCCGAAAGTATCTCGCCAATATGTATAACGCTGTCGCACTGCCGCATATTTTATATATTGCGCCATTTTGGAATTTATTAACTGACACCCAAAAACGCAAGCTCCGGTCCCTTTATTTTAGGTTCGCGAAGTTCCTGCTGCGATGCCCCTTGTAGACGAGAAATACATATATGATTGATAAACATAGGATTGCAGACCCCAGTATTACGGTAAACCAGTTTATTTCTAATTTCCAGGCAAAATGGAACCACCCCTGGCTTAAACATTTCTACAGTTCTTGATTATGTTTTTTTTCCATGTTGTGTCTTAAATTTCTCTCCGTTTTTCTTCTCTTTTTTTTTCTTTTCTTTTACTTGTTTTTTCATTGTACTCCGTTTTGTTCCATGTGAAAAATACGGGTAATAAATATTTTACTTACTTACTTACTTACTGAATACGTCAATTTCTTTGGGGGCTGCAATCGATGCTTGCCATGTCCCAGCTCTGAAAATCATCACAGAGCCGACTAAGGCGTTTAAGATCCGCAGTTTTGTAGCGTAACTGATGTTCGGTTTTTACCAGAGGCTACGGTTCATTCTGCCCATGACAAAAGACGCTTTGGATAATCTTGCTCGGGGAGAAGCGAGCCATCTCTAGAAATTACGGAGCCCAAGTAGATCAACTCTTGAACAGCTTTGATGCCACTGGTGCTGTCCAAGCTAACCTGGAGAGCTAACAGTAAGAGAAGACGAGTCTATGGCCATAATTTTAGTTTTGTTCCAGTTTAAATGCAGTCTTACTTTGGTAGCCTCTTCTCGTAGAAGTTGGAGTGCTTCCAGCAACCGCTCCATTGAGTCCACCAGAATGGCCTAGTCGTCAGCAAAGTCAGCATCTGTGATTGCATGATCTCCGAATTTGAGCCAAAAGCTGAGACTTAAAGTGAATTTTGTCATAATGTAATCTACGATGACGTTGAAGAGCCCTGAGTCCATTGCACACCCTTGGTGCACTCTTGTCTTAATTTGAAAGAACGGTCTGAGCCGGCCGTTTTCTTGCTCACAGCCCTCATTCCCATAGTGCAGCGCCTTGATAATTCTGCGATATTTTTCGGGTAGGCCAGTCAGCTTTAGTGTCCACCAAAGAGATTATTGATCGACTGAGTTAAATGCAATGCGGAGGTCAACGAAATTTTACATATTTTTCTGCTTCCAGTTAGACACTAGTCAAATTTACGCGACCTACGTGGAGAAAAGGTAATTTTTGTTCGTTCACTGGGCTCTTATTTTGCCTTTAACCTACACTTATGTGTAAGTTAATTGATAGGCCAAGTGTAATATTTCTTGTTTTCCCATAATAGTAGTGTAACAAGGGTATAATGGCGTTTGCTATTTTCGGGCTAGTGATTGCGCCGGTCAGGGCTACGCATTCTTCGAAAAATTTGCAATTATATTAGAAAATACATCAATATCCAAAGAAGAAGTATTTGCTTAAAAAAGAAGAATAGGAAGAAAAAATTGTTCTATTTAATTTCAGTAGAAGAAACAGAAGAATTAGACCTTTATTAAAAAAATATGGATATGCTCTGTCTGGATACAGTACTTTGAGGTGGAGCAAGGTGTATTGGTTATTTGAAGACAGCAAGAAATTTGCCGAATCTTATTTGTAAGGTACGTTAGCCTAAACATTGAGCTGGGCTGGGTCAGTCCTCATACAATTTACTTTGAAGTTTAATTTGGGTAAAATTCTAGTTTAGTGATTTTTTGCTATCTTGGAAAGGGTTTAAATTAGGAAAATGAAACTTTTGGGGATGGGTCTATAGGCTAAAGTATATCCCGGGAAGGCCTTTTAAAGTATCCACCTCCACTCCTCCTGCTAGAAGGCCTTGAAATGGTAAAATTCTAGTTTATTGACTTTTTGCTATCTTGGAAAGGTGTTATGTTAGAAAAATGAAACCTTTAGGGATGGGTCTAAAGGCTAAAGTAGCCTATGTCATGGGAAGGTAGGCTATTCTGAAGTACCTACCTCCACTCCCTTTCCCTCTAGAGGGTTCTGACCTTTGATGACCTTTAAAAATAAGGTATGAAACATTGCAAAATAGATTGTCTGCTTGAATGAAGAACAACAAAATTATTTTCTGCTTCATAACTTTGCTCAATCCCAATTTATAAGGTTTTAAAGATATGCAAATACATTCCTTAAATTTAAAAAAAAACATTGATATGGCACAGAATTCTACTCCAATAACAGGAATTGTGTTTTGAGAACTAAAGGCAGATAAAAAGCAACTGGTAACTGAAAATTAAGGTAAAATGTTGTTTTGTCAAAATTTCAATAGGTATAACTTCTTTCCAAGATAGCTAAAGGTCACTTAACTAGAATTTTACCCCCTGAAATTTGCCTACATGACCTATTAAAATTTTGACAAAACAACATTTTAGCTTAATTTATAGTTACCAGTTGCTTTTTCTCTGCCTTTAGTTCTGAAAATGCAATTCCAGATATTTGAGTAGAATTCTGAGTCATATCAATGTTTTTTTTTTCAAGATTTAGGAAATGTATTTGTATATCTTTAAAACCTTATAAATTGGGATTGAGCAAAGTTGTGAAGCTGAAGACAATTTATTGTACTTTATTCAAGCAGGAGATCTATTTTGCAAGGTTTCATTTTTATAACACACATATTTTTTAGGTTCTCAAAGATCTGGACCCTCTAGAGGGAGAGGGAGTGAAGGTAGGTACTTCAAAATACCTTCCTGGGACATACTTTAGCCTGTAGACCCATCCCTGAAAGTTTAATTTTCCTAACCTGACCTCTTTCCAAGATAGCAAGAAGTCACTAAACTAGAATCTGTTTTTATTAGAATTGTAGAATTTGTTTATTACTTTTTAGTTGCACATATCACCCTAACACAGCTATAAACCTCCCCAAGCTCTTCCTTCCTAAAAACCCAGAAGTTTCAACTCAGCTCTAAATCTTGTTTCCAAGGTAGGGTAGCCTAAACATTGGTGAATTGAGCTACAACTGGGTCAATCCTCATACAATAACTTTGATGTTTACTTTGTTTATTACTGTTTTTAGGTACATATTGTCTCTCCTTGCCCTTCCTTCTGAAAAAGCTTCAACTCACCTCCTTAGTTGTGAGGATAGAAAAGGTACACTAGTAAATATTTTGTTGTTAATACTATTGACCTACAGACATATTGAACATACCTCTAAATGCCATTTTTTATGCTCTTTCTGAATACAGTCTAACAATTGCTTTCCTTACAAATTCAATTTAAGCCATTTCAGTATCCTTGAAAATAATAATTTCAATCTGTATTTTTGAATATAAGAATTGGCAATAACATTTGCTTTAAAGTTACTACTGTTTCATTGTAAATCCCTTTTGTAAAAGTTGTTTAATTCACAAACATGGTTTGTCAAGATTCAGTCAATGAAAAGAAATTCAAAACAAATCTGCCATGTTTTCTTGCTCTGTGTTATGCTGCTTAAAAAATGCCATTTCACCTTTATGTAAAAAAAATTATCAAAGCTGACAGACAGAAAATGGAGAAATTGTGTTCCAACTCAATTGTAATAAATCAATGCTTGTGGATTATGTAACTTTAAAAAATGGATTTGTAATCAAACAGTTATAGCCAACAGTTACAACTAATCCTTCATTGCACTTCCTGGCTGAAGGGTCATGGAACAGATCAACAGTTTGAAATCCATAGTTTAAGCATTTTTTTATACCCAAAAACTAGAATTTTTGGTAATTTTCCGGGGTTCAGAAAGGGCTAAAATGTGAATTTGCAAGAGAAGTGATTATTGTATTCATAAAAAGCATAAAAAAAGGCATCAGATAGTATAATTGCTTTATTCATGAGTCAATAATATGAACTATGAAATATTTACTGGTACACTTAATAAACTGTCAATAATATTTAATACCTTTGAGGGAAAGTCTGACTGAATTTAATATCTGTATGGTAGGCAATTCTAAAGCCATGGGTGAAAGCTTGAATGTTTTTATCTTGAGATGCATTTCATATAATGTGGGTTTTATATAAGCTTCAAAGGGGTAGGCTATTTTTCAGTTAGAATTTGTAGCTCTGTTAAAATTCTAGACCAGCTAGCTTACTTTTGGTATTTGTCTAGAGAACTAGCTGGAGAGAAAAACATGTCAGGAAAACAATTCTTACTTTACTCTTAACTCCCCTTAATGTACAAATATATAGCCCAAATTATTTATTTTCAATGTATTCTGTCATCTGTAACATGCTTTCCAGTTTTTGTTTTACCACAGTTGATCCAATGTACAGGCACAAGGGTTGAAACAACTACAAAGCATTAGGAAAATATATAGGAAATTTGGGCTAGGGCCTATGTATTATCACATCAAGGGGGGAGAAGCTAATGTGTAGTAGGGCTGCATACAAAATGTGTTAACTATGATTATTCTGCATATTGTAAAGTAAAAATAGTTTTCTTACTATAAAAATGTACAATGTGAGCTATATATTTGCACATAGGCACTAGGGGTGAAGTTTAACAGGACTGCATGCAAAATATGTTAACTATGATTATTTGGCAGATTATAGAATAAGAATTGTTTTCTGAACATTTTTCTTTATCTCCAGTCAGTTCTTTAGGCAAATACCCTACTTTTTACTATCTTTGAAAGGGACTAGGTTAGGAAAATGAAATCTTCAATATTTTAATGAATTCAGGGCCAAAAACATATCCTGGGAAGGTGTTTCCAAGCTATTATGTTTGCACTGTTCTGATTTCTAAGTCTTTGAAATTTGCCTTCTTGACAGTTCTGTACCTATTGGAATTTTGACAAAATAATATTATACCTGAACTTTCAGTTTTCACTCTCTTTTTCTCTAGATTTAGTATGGAGATTTAATTTTTTCTATTTGAGTAGAATTTTAAGCTTTATCATAAATGGGGGTTGAGAAAAGCTGTAAAGCTGAAACTACTTTTCTTGTACTTCATTAAAGCACAAGATCTATTTTGAAAGGATTCACTTTATAATAAATATTTTTAAATGCCAGTGACCTCTAGGGGAAATGGAGGTAATTACTTCAAAATAACTTCCCAGGACATACTTTATTCTGTAGATCCATCCCTGAAAGTTTCATTTTACTAATCTAACCCCTTTCCAAGATAGCAAAAATTAGCCTATCTAGAATTTTACTGAAGTTCTAGTGCCCTTTTAAAGAATCAAAAGTGATCAGAGAGTAACTAGCCCTCCTCCTTATGCCCTTGTTCCCCTAAATGCATCCCATCAAAATTATTAGATTGCTGCTTTATTGTAAATACTCTAAAGATCTTAACCAATGCCTCCAGATTAGACAAAATACCCCAAAGCCACCATGGCAAGGGCTATGGCCCAATTTATATGAATTGTCCAATTGTTTAAATCAAAGGTTTTTATGGAAGGGGTGGTTATATAAACTTGAATTGGAAATCTAAAAGTTTAGTGCCCCTGTTTAGAGTCAACCAGCTACCAAACCCCTGCTGGTGGTGGAACAATTGGTTCTCCTTGAAGCAATTATTGTATTGAGAAAGGTCATAGAAATCCATCAAGCAATGTGTTTACTTTCTTCCAAACTAAATTATATGAAATACCAAAAATTTACTGCCAACATAGGCTAAATCAACTTATATTATCACAGTGAATTTCCATGGCTCTTCTTCCTGTTACTTGTTTATCATTTGCTTTTAAATTAATAAGAAGATGCAAGTTGTATTGTCAACAGTCTATCAAGTAAAAATTGTGAATGAACAATAGTTTATAAACAAGCAAACTCTCACAACATTAATTACTGAACCATCAATTAGCATACATTGTATACAAAAAACAACATAAGTACAAACATAAATACAATATAAAACATACAGCATTGAACCCAACTGGCCTGTCGAATAAAAATGAGTATAATGAACCAAATATATAAAAATGACAACACAAGTGCATTATACAAGCTTTTCTTGACCTGAAATGAGCTTTCGATGAAGTAGTGAGGGCATAAACAAAGGCATGTTTAGGTATGTTTCAGGTTATGACAGGAGAGCAATGAACCCAACTGGCCTGTCAATTAAAAATGAAACAAACAAATTAACACATTAATAATACTCATGATACATTACAATCTCATTTATTTATGATTTCAACAAAACAGTACAAAGCTCTTTCTGTAATGCTCAGTTTCTGCATTAATGAGATTTAGAACTGGGATTTTTTGTGCTTTTGATCAAGGTAAACAGGGTTTTGTTGGGCAATAATGGGCTGGGATTATACATTGAAAGTATGGGTTACAATGCAGATTATTGCCAAAATTAGTACACTAAGTAGTACATCAGGCCTCCAAGCTAGGTAGGCAGAATTCCTTGAGGAGGAGAATATAAGGTACTTTGCCCTGACCAAAAATTCTCAGGGCTCTCTTCTGGATAATGTCTGGCCTATCAGACTGATCCACCATAAAGCCAAAGTGCCAATTTGGTGAAGCTTACTCAAGCAATGGATGGATAAAAATATGTAAAGCTAGAGGATATGTGCTTTTGGATATGAGCATTTAGCAAATAGCTTAAGGAGAGACAGAGATACATTAGCCTCTCTGAAGAATCTGCTGCATGAAGACTGGTTGGTCTTCATGTTACTATGAATAGTTAGCATCTTAACTCTAAGAGTCTTCTGTGGGACATACAAAAAGTAGATTGGTCAATGTTGATTTAAGAATCATTGCAAATTATAAAGCACTTGGTTTAATTTTCATAAATTCTTAATCTGATCAAGCTGAGTATATTTATAAACTGAAATTGAATGTCAAAGCTATGAGAGGCCTATGCATGCATCCAGTTGCTCTTTAATTTCTATTTGTTAAGTACTCTTCACAATTTTTACCTTTAATGCTGATAATGCTTGTGATTTTGAAAATTTATTTATATGTTTTGTTCTATTTCAGTGAGTTGGTATTATTTGCGGATTTAGTCATTATTTCTGAAATGGAGGAAAAGGAATTTTGTTTGAAGTGGAATGGTTATCTGGATGTATTTCATGGAACTTTTTTATCTCTAATGAACAATGAGCACTTCACAGATATAACTCTATCATGTGAGAGTCAAAGTATCAATTGTCACAGACTTGTTCTCTCATCTTGTAGTTCCTACTTTGAAACACTGCTGCTTGGGATTTCACACTCACATCCTATTATTATTCTAAAGGATGTGAAATTTTGTGATCTGCTATCTTTGGTGAGATTTATGTATACAGGTGAAGTGACTGTTCCACAAACTCAAACTAGTTCATTAATAAAAGTTGCTGAAATGCTTAAAGTTAAAGGTCTTGCTTATCCTGATGAGACAGCTAAACAGACATCAAGACTTAGCTCTCTCTCTCAAAATGCTCAAATGACTCAACCTGCTACAAAGAGAAACAGAGTTGATACAACTGAAGAAAACAGCTTCTTGGCTGAAGATTCTTCCAGTAATCTAGAACCTTGTGTAGCAGATATCTCAAATGATAAGTTGGTAAACTATTCTGCTGAAACTAGTTCCTCTGGTTATAAAATAGATATTGCTGCAGGCAACTCACTTGTAAGTTTTTTCATTAAAGTTCACTTTGTTCAAAATAAGGTGGCTAAAAGATGGTTATGTATTTAATTATATTTCAATTTCAGGACGAAACTATTTTAAATCAAAAGGTAACACAGTACTTTTTTAATACTTAGACAATAGAATCTCCTTTCTCACTTGAAAAATACCTTCGGTTACTAATTTTTATGGCACCTGGTATTAACCAAGTGACATATAGCAATCGCCAATTCTGTCTGTCTGTCTGTCTGTCGGTCCCGGTTTTGCTACTTCAGACACTTCCAGGTAAGCTAGGACGGTGAAATTTGGCAGGCGTATCAGGGATGGGACCAGCTTAAATTAGAAATAGTCGTTTTCCCAATTCGACCATCTGGGGGAGAGGAGTGGGGGGCTGGTTAATTCGGAAAAAATAGAAAAAATGAAGTATTTTTAACTTATGAATGGGTGATGGGATCTTAATGAAATTCGATGTTTAGAATGATATTGTGTCTCAGAGCTCTTATTTTAAATTCCGACCGGATCTGATGACATTGGGGGGAGTTGGAGGGGGGGAACCAAAAATCTTGGAAAACACTTAGAGTGGAGGGATCAGGATGAAACTTGATGGGAAAAATAAGCACAAGTCCCAGATACATGATTGACATAATCGGAACGGATCCGCTCTCTTTGGGGTAGTTGGGGGGGGGGGGGTAATTCTGAAAATTAGAAAAAATGAGGTATTTTTAACTTACAAACAGGTGATTGGATCTCAATGACATTTGATGTTTAGAAGGATATCGTGTCTTAGAGCTCTTATTTTAAATCCCGACCGGATCTGGTGACATTGGGGGGGGGGGGTCGGGAGGGGGAAACCTAAAACTTGGAAAACACTTAGAGTGGAGGGATTGGGATGAAACTTGGTGGGAAAAATAAACACAAGTGCTAGATACACGATTTACATAAACGGAACGGATCCGCTCTCTTTGGGGTAGTTGGGGGGGGGGGGTAATTCTGAAAAATTAGAAAAAATGAGGTATTTTTAACTTACGGACAGGTGATTGGATCTCAATGAAATTTGATATTTAGAAGAATATTGTGGCTCAGAGCTCTTATTTTAAACCCAACCAGATCTGGTGACATTGGGGGGTGGGGGGAGTTGGGAGGGGGAAACCTAAAACTTGAAAAACACTTAGAGTGGGATCAGGATGAAACTTGGTGGAAAATATAATCGCGAGTCCTAGATACATGATTGACATAACCGGAACGGATCCGCTCTCTTTGCGGTAGTTTGGGGAGGGGTTAATTCTGAAAAATTAGAAAAAATGAGGTAATTTTAACTTACGAACGGGTTATCGGATCTCAATGAAATTTGATATTTAGAAGGATATCGTGTCTCAAAGCTGTTGTTTTAAATCCTGACTGGATCTGGTGACGTTGGGGGAAGTTTGGGGTGGGGGAACCTAAAATCATGGAAAACGCTGAGATTGGAGGGCTCGGAATGAAACTTGGTGGGAAAAATAAGCAGAAGTCTTACGTACGTGATTTACATAATTGGAACGGATCCGATCTATTGGGGGGGGGGGGGTTAATTCTGAAAAATAAGAAAAAATGACGTATTTTTAACTTACGAAGGGGTGATTGGATCTTCATGAAACTTCATATTTAGAATGACCTCGTAACTCAGATCTCTTATTTTAAGTCTCAACCGGATCAAGCGTAATGGGGGGGGGGCAGTTGGGGGGGGGGGGGACCGGAAATCTTAGAAAATACTTAAAGCGGTGAGATCAGGATGAAACTGGATGGGAAGAATAAAAACCTGTCTAAGATACGTGACTGACATAACCGGACCGGATCTGCTCTCTTTGGTGGAATTGGAGGGGGGGGGTAATTTTGAACATTGAGGTATTTTTAACTTACGAAAGGGTGACCAGATCTTAATGAAATTTGATATTTAGAAGGATCTTGTGCTTTAAAGTTCCTGTGACGTTGGAGGGAGTTGGAGGGGGAAACCGGAATTCTTGGAAAACGTGAAAATTGGGGTATTTTTATCTTACGAATAGATGATCGGATCTTAATGAAATTTGATTTTTAGAAAGAATTCATGTCTCAGAGCTCTTATTTCAAATCCTGATCAGATCGTTTGACATTGGGGGGAGTTGGAGGGGGAAATCTTGGAAAAACACTTGGAGTGTAGGAATCGGGATGAAGCTTGGTGGATAGAATAAACAAATGTCCTTGATACGTGATTGACAGAATCGTACTGGATTCGCTCTCTTTGGGGGAGTTGGGGGGAGGGGTTCAGTGATTTGGCGAGTTTGGTGCTTCTGGACTTGCTAGGACGATGAAAATTGATAGGCGTGTCAGGGAGCTGCACAATTTGACTTGATAAAGTTGTTTTCCCAGATTCGACCATCTGGGGGGCTAAAGGGAGAGGAAAAATTAGAAAAAATTAGGTATTTATAACTTACAAGTGGGTGATTGGATCTTAATTAATTTTGATATTTAGAAGGACATCGTGACTCAGAGCTCTTATTTTAAATCCTGACCGGCATTAAGCCTCTTATTTTCCTTTTTAAATCAATCTATTGATTCATAGAATTTTGTTAGAGCTCATACCATATGATCTCTTGGCTCTTAGCTCTTCTCGCCTCGTCACAAGTGCCATATGAGCTCTTAGCTCTTGATCAGCCAAGAAGAATCTTGGCTGAAGATTCTTCCAGTAATCTAGAACCTTGTGTAGCAGATATCTCAAATGATAAGTTGGTAAACTATTCTGCTGAAACTAGTTCTTCTGCTTTTAAAACTTGACTTTCAAAAAGAATAAGGTCTGGTTTTTGCCGTTAAGATTCCTCTTTGATAAGACATTTTTTTTCTCACATTCTAGTTTTTTTTTAGTTCAATGTGCCTATAGGCTATCCTAATGCTCCTTGCTCTTTGCCAAAATTGATTAAATTTAATTTTCTCCTCCTACAGGACAGTGATAGAGTAGTGTACCAATATATTAATCAAAGTCCCTAGACCATTGATTTGAATGAAATGAGCACTTATGTTTTGAGAAATGTTCTGAGGTGTGAGGTTAGGTTCCTCAGTTTTTCTGGAAAAAATTCCTCTTGGAAAAAATTAAGATCTTGGCTTACTGTCAATTAAAAAAGAACATGTGTATGCTTCATTTTGTCTGAGTCTTACAACTTGACCTATAATACTATACAACAGAATAGGTTTAAGTAAGAAAATTCTTTCAACGTTTTTTCTTAAAGAAATAAACTGATGTCTGTTGGGAACAACAATTGCTTTGCATCTGTTAACATGATCCATTTAAACTTTATGAACATGCAGTTGCAGCTCTTTTATTAGAAATAAATCATTGTTTAGATGATGATTTCCATGTGGCTACTGCTTTCTATGGTGTAAAAAAAGCATTTGACACTTTAAATCAGGAAATTCTTCTTGACAAAACGATAAAATCCAGCATAAGAGGGAAAGGATTACAAATTATTAAATCATACCTGTGGGGACGCAAAATCACAGTTGATGTCGGTGGAATGATTACTAATTTAAAAAGTCTTATTGATATTGGTGTCCCCCAAGGCTTGGTATTAGGTCCACTTTTATTTTGATTTATATTAATGATCTTCCATGAGGTTTGCATGAGAATATTAGTCATGCAATTCTATTTGTAGATGGTACAGCTATAACAGTTAAAGCTAAGGATTCGTCGACATTGATCGAAAATATGACTATAAGTGTTACCTCAGTTAATCAATGGTCTGTTTCCAATAATCTAGTACCGAATTTTACGAAAACTAATTTCATGGTTTTAGGTTGTTCAAAACGTGCCATTCGAGAGATTTCTTGTCTGGAGCTTCAGGTTGGTGATTAAAAAATTTGTAGGGTCCAATCATATCATTATTTAGGAGTTTTTCTTTATCCCCTTTTGTCATGTCATAATCATATTGAGTATTTAAGATTAAAACTTGGTCAAAATATTGGGTCAATGTATTGTGTGAAGAATATTTTTCCTTTTACCATTTTAAAAATAATTTACCACTCTTTAATTACTTCTTATTTGAATTATGGCTCAGTTGTATATCTTAATACTTTTTGGAAGTATATAAAACCCTTACAGGTACTACAAAATAGGGCAATAAGAATGCTTGAAATTTCTTACATTGACCTTCAAAACTTGAAAATGTTTCGGAAACTAAAACATTATTCCTCTTCTTAAATTTGTTAGATTTAAATTATAAACGAGTATTAAATGCTTCCATATAGCATTTTCAAATCCAAAATTCTATGACAAACTGTTAATTTCACTTCCTTGTTTGGATTGTCGGAGGTCTGGGATGTACCAAATTCCTTTTGTAAGTTCTGAAAGGTCAAGGTTCTTGATTAGGTACCAAGTACCCTTCATTGTAAGCAATTATAAGCTGAATGACAACATTATGTTTGATCCATCACAAAAATCTCAGCTAAATTTAAAAAAGCAAATATTAAAGGTTGTTTGCTAAATTTGGATTATTCACCATTGATGATGGAAAATGAAATTATTTGTTTTTTTTTGTTTTTGTGTCCCGGATGGCCTCCCACACCCCTCCTGCTCAATATTTATTTATTTACTTATCCTTGCTACTTCTCTTTTATGAGTTTTTTTTCTATTTTGTTTGTCTTTTGCAGTGTTAAATTTTGGAATTATTAATATGAAAAGATGTTGTTGTTTTTTCTATGTTTTTGCACTGTTCCAGCCTTACAAGCTCTGCTCTCTGTTGGGGCATAATATTGTTTTTGTATTTTTTAAGTTGAATAAAGAAAAAGTTGAAGTTGAAAGTCAAATTTTATGAAGGAAACAAACAAATCTATAATACTTCACTATAATTTTCCACCTTAAACTGCAACTAGGGGCAATCTAAGGATTTCTCCTTGTAGAGCTTGAGAATGATGACAAGTTGTATTTAAAGTTATTTAGTGACCAAATGCTGCTGCATGATCAGTAGCATCTCAATTGAGTTTACACTCTTGGGAGGACCTCTGTGTATCCAGATATTTGTTTGAAAACATCAGCAGATTCAGCAGTAACTGTTTCAGTGGATAGTTTGTTCCAGGTGTTGACAATTCGTAATGAAAAGAATTGAGTGAAGACTTTAAATATGTCAGACAGCTTGACAAGTTTCAGGTGATGACCTCTATTTCTTGATTTGGAACCACCATTAGAAAATAATGTAGGGAGACAATTAGTCGTCATTAACTTATAGGCTAAAATGATACCCCCTCTATTTCTCTAGTAATCTGGTGTTGTGAGATTCAGATGTGATAGTCTTGTGGGGTAGGAAAGCACCCGCATGTTAGATATCACTTTGGTGGCCCATCTCTGCATATATTCAAGAACTCTAATGCCTTTTTTGAAATATGGGGAGACGAAGAGACATTCTAACTTAAACCTTAGGACACACAAGTTTTTTATAATAGAAGACTAGAAAGACCAGTTATATAGGGATTCAATAAGGAATGAAATGATCCAGTGTGCACAAGAGTTTATAAAAATTATAGAAATGCTCTTAATAAACTTTTGAGAAACGCGAAGAAAAAATATTTTGAGTGTAAATTTAAAGATGCTTGTGGTAACCCGGCTAAAACTTGGAAAATTATTAAAACTGTTATATCTTCAACAGATCCGGTTCTGCCTGATGAAGTTACTACAAGTGATGGATTAAAATTGAATGAGCCTGGTGTAATTTGTAATGCCCTTTCGGAACATTTTGCAACTGTTGGGGCTCGATTTTCTAGTACTACAGTAGCTTCTGATAATGATCCTACGCTTGAGACTTTTATGGGTACTTCTGTACCCATATCAATGTATCTAAGACCTGTCACTCATGATGAAGTTCGTAAGATTATCTTTGAGATGAAAAGTTCTTCGGCTGGGAGTGATTCCATTAACCTTCTTGTTTTAAAAGCCGCGTTTCCAAGCATTTCACATATATTAACATACCTTATTAATGCTTGTTTTAAGCAAGGGAAGTTCCCCAATTGTCTTAAAATTGCAAGAATAACTCCTGTGTTTAAGGGTGGTAATAAGAATGATTTGGGGAATTATAGACCAATTTCATTATTACCTGTTGTTTCACGAGTTTTAGAAAAATGTATTAATATTAGAATTTATGAGCATTTGGAGCGTCATAAACTTCTACATCCAAATCAGTTTGGTTTCAGGAAGGGCAGAACAACAGAAATGGCGATTTCATTTATTACTACTATAATTAATGATGCTCTTGATAAAAAGCTTAGGGTAGCTGGTGTATTTTTGGACTTAATTAAGGCGTTTGACACTGTTGACCATCGAATATTATTAAAAAAATGTGAATTTTATGGCTTAAGGGGTGCTACATTGGGCTTGCTTTGCAGTTATCTTCAAAATAGACAGCAGTATGTCAATTTACAAGGATTTTTGTCTAGTAAAAATGTTGTTAATTGGGGGGTTCCCCAAGGATCCGTACTGGGTCCGACTCTGTTTTTAATTTTTATTAATGATCTACCGCATGTTGTGAAAGCTCTGCCCAGAATTGACGACTTTGTTGACAATGGTCCGAGTAAGACCCAGCTTACTATGCCCTTATTTGCTGATGATACAACCTTGGTGTGTGTTGCCCCTACAGAACAACTGCTCATGTCAACGATAAATGCAGCAATGAGCAGGATATGTACATGGCTTAAAATAAACCACCTTGACCTGAATATAGATAAGTCAAATTTTGTTATTTTCTCTCGATCTCCAAATTTTTACCCTTGGTTTGCGGAAATAATTTTGGAGCGGGGAGTTATTAAACGAACAAAATTCACCGAATACCTCGGAATCAATGTCGATGAAACCCTATCATTTAAAGATCATGTGAAGTCAGTTTCGAAAATATTGTCACGTAACTTAGGTATCATGCGCAAATTAAAACATATTTTCCACCCAAATGTTCTACGATTGTTATATTTTTCCCTGATTCACCCTTACATTTTGTATTGCTCGTCGATTTGGCTTGGTACTTTCCCTTCGATAGTTCGTCCAATCCGTGTGATCCAGAACAATGCTATTCGAGTTTTTTGTGGTGTTGGGAACCAGGAGTCTTTGAGGTCTGTGTATAGAGATTTAAATGTAATGCCTGCAGCTGGATTACGTGATTTTTATACGTTGATTTTTATATATAAGTATTACAGTGATAGCCTTCCTGATTGTTTTACAGGAATATTTTGTGAGAGGTCTGATTTCACCACCACATTACTCGGATACGAGGTAATACTGAGGTTCCTCGATTAGTTTCAAGTAGGTCTTCTTTTTCACTTATTTACAGAGCTTCAAAACTTTGGAATAAACTGAGTATAGATATCAAGGAAATAGGTAGCCTTGGCCAGTTTAAGTCTGATTTACGTTTCGAGTTACTCGGTAGGTAATTTTCAGCACGGTCCTTTCTACCTTTTTTATGTGTAGGAATGATATATACAGTTTCCCAATCCAGAGCTAGTCTGGAAAGATTTAATGGTAACTTGAACAGAAGGGGAAGATGTTGACACAAAACTGTAAAACATTCATGTAGGATACGTGTGTGAATACCGTCTTGATCAGCAGATTTGTTCACTTTCAGGGATTTAAGTTTCCTCAAAACTATTGTATCAGTAATCAGAATTGGTTCCATCTTATGTGATACATCATATAAAGGGGATGTGGGATAGACAATACTGGAATTTGATAAAAAAATTAGATGAGAATTGTTGGTGGAAAATTTCAACTTTCAGCTCATAATCAGCAACTGATAGGATATTTTGCAGGATATCTGGGACTGTGCCTCTGCTGCTACATTTTTGAATGGCATAACGCCAGAAAGATTTACGGTTATTCTTAACTTCGTCAGCCAATTTTTGCTGAATAGTCTATTCAATTTATAGAGATTTTGTACTTGTCTTCAAATAATTGAACGCATTGAAATCGTAAATAAAACTCATCAAGGATACAGAGCAGGGATTTCTCATATATGACTGCATATATTTTAATTGCAATTTTTTTTTGACAAACATTGTCAAAAGCTTTAGAAAGGTCAAGCAGAATCATGTTAGTAGGCACTCCCATATCAAGCAGCTTGGTGATGTGATCATATAAGTCAAGGAGATCTATATCAACATACCTTCCTGAACGAAAGCCATGTTGTGAAATGTGCAAAACATTGTTTGCTTCAAATTATTTAACAACTGCAGAGTTAATTATCCTTCCAAGAACCTTGACAACTGCTGATGTCATCCTAATGGGTCAATAATTTTTAGCAGGGTCCTTTCTCCCTTTTTTAAATATAAGAACGATCTGTGCAGTATTCTAATATAGATGTAGTCTGGAAATATTCAATGATAACTTGGACAGCAGGGGAAAACGTTGACGTAAAACTATACAACATTCATGTAGGATACGTATTTGAATGCCATCTTGACCAGCAGATTTATTCAGTTTGAGGAATGTAAGTTCCTTTAGAAGTGTTGTACCAGTAATCAGAATTGGTTGTATTATATGATACATCATATAAAGGAAGTGTGGGATAAACAATACTGGGATATGATGAGAAAGCAAATGATAATTGTTGGTTGAAGGTTTCAACTTTCAGCTCAGTATCAGCTACTGATTGGATATTTTGCATGATATCTGAGACTTTGCGTCTGCTGCTACATATTTGAGTGACATAATGTCGGATAATTTAGGGTTATCCTTAACATCCTGAGCCAATTTTTCCTCAAACATTCTCTTCAACTCCTTTATTTGGTTGGTTGTCTGATTATGAAAAGATTTGAATACTTGATAATTTTCCGTGGTCTTAGTTTTTCTATATTGATTCCATGCTTGGTTTTTTCTGTGGATTTTTTTGCTTACTTTGGTAGTTAAAAAAGCTAAATTTTTGCCTGAAAAAATCTGGTGCAAGATTTTCCACATACACAATTTCCATTTTTACGCTGGACCAACTCGCATCAATTTTGTCAGTAATAAGCTATTTCCAGTTGCCAATGGCAAGGCTTTCAGAGACTAGTTTATAGTTGACATATTTTTGTTCCTTAATACATGGTTGTTTACTATGCAGGAATAGTTCCAAAATAATGACAACATGATTACTATTACCAACAGGTTTGGTTATTATATCTATATATATAATCTATATATATAATTCTTAATAAGAAGGTCATGATTACTGAGGATAACCGGATCAAGAGTGTTGGAAACTTGACCTTCCCTGGAACGAGTTGGTTCTGATGTTTTTTGACAAAGGGAATTATTAGAGAGAGCAGACAAATAGGAGAATCTCTAGTGCAATAACCCGATCCATTAATCCATTGGATTCCAGAAACGTTGAAGACCCCAGAAGGACAAGATCATAACTGGCTAAATTTGACATCACATGTGATTACATAACAGCCAAATTAGATTTAGAATCCACAATACTGGTAGCACTGGGGCTTCTATAAGCAACACCCACAACAATTGAAATTGTTCGATTGTTTATTTTTATCCAAACAGATTCAATTCCATCAATAATCAGAGAATTAAAATGGATGAGACTAACCAGTAGTCCATGTCTTATACATAAGCACACTGCTCTGTCAAAGTGGGAATTTCCAATGAGAGAAGAATCGGTAACCGTTGATTTTGACGTCATCAGGTGATAAGATTGACAAAATGTTTTTTTGGCGAAACTGCAGTAATTGCTGCAACACCCACTTCTCCCGTTATCATAAAAAAATAAAGTTCAGAAAGCTTATTAGGGAGGTTATCGACATTTGGAGCTAAGTTACTTCACTCTCTGTGAGGTTGGAATATGAGATTATGCAGGACTAGGGTAAAGCCCTGTCTTCATTATGGCTTTTTCAGACGAAGTTGTCCAAGTCAAAACTGCTTTTTAATTATCAAAAACAGACTTCTGAATAAAGCCACTTCAAATGCCCTAATTTGCCTTTTTAGCCTTAAAAAAGACCGATGGAAACTGGGGCTGCCAGAAAAGTAAAAAACACAGGCGACTTTGCCTGAAAAAACTATAATGAAGACATAGCCTAAGCAGGAATCAAAGGACTGGTAAAAGTTGTTGGATACAGCACTATGAAATGACAAAGAAGAAACTGTAGGTGAGCAAGTTGTTGCAGAAGAAACAAAAGAAATATCAGCATCAGACAGGGAAACATTAATATTATCACTACTGGATAGTTGAGAGACAAAATGTGGTGGTTCAAGTCCATAATGATTTAAACAATTTACTGGGGTAGAAGGAGGCACAGGTATTAGCAGGAAATTAGAGCAGTCAGGGGGATCGCCCCAACCGGCAAGTTGTTTTGAGTGATGGCACCCTTACAAATTATCAAATTCTCCTCTCTATTAGCTTTTCTAAGTTTCAACCCCTCAACTATAGCTCTGTGCTTTCTATGATCTTCCTTTGGACTATTACCATTGAAACCGATTGATCATGTTATTTCAAAGGATTTTTGTATTATTTGTCTTCTAAATTCAGTCGATGACACAGAGAAAGGGAGAGGTGGGGGGCGGCTACTAGAGAGTTGATGGCTATTAGAAAGTCTTTTTGCTTTGACTGGGGGGGGATGCCAATGTCAACTCCACAGTGTGTATCAGATAATTATACAAAACACCGCATCATCAGTCATGGTAAGGATTCCATATGCAACAATATTTAAACATCTTCCAAAATTCTGACGCTCTGAATGTGCTATCTGACAAAGATTAGTTGCAGTTAATTGGGCTGCAGAAAATTGAAACAATTGAGAGGACACTGTAGAAGCCATTAGGTCCTGAATTTTTTATTGTATATATAATTTTATATAGGTCCTGAATTCTAGTGAATTTTCAATGTGTCATACCATATTGGTAATGTCACTAACCTGAGCAGAAACGTCATTTTAAATTTCAGTTATCATTTGGGAAAGTGTTTGGGTCAACTGACTAGTGAGGGCCAATTCTGTCTTGCTATCTTTCCTGAAAAATTTCAAGGAATTATCCATAACAGAAGCTAGCTGTACTATCATAGCCTGATCTCTAAACAGGGGGTGGCAAGGGGAGCGTTGACTTTGCAGGCTGGACAGGACCATGAACAAGCAAGTGATTGTATGATCTTGCTTAATAATTTATATTTGCATGGATACAGGTCTACACAATCATCACAAATCCACTTCTCACAAATCTCACACTCTATTGCTGAGACCCCTCATCCAATTCTGTAGGACAGGCAGAACACCTATCATGGCCTTTGACTGGGCTTATGTGCTTGCGCTTTTCCTTGTTAGACATAATAAATTCAACTAAATTAGGCAAGTGAAACTAAACAAGTCCAGGGTAGGTGCTAGGCAAATCAAAATGTTTTTCACTAAATCTCTGTCACTATTTCAGAAACGTGGACTTAAGGCAAATGCCTCTTAAGAGTTAAGGCATGTGCTTGGCTCACTGCTTATATGCCATGAAACAAAAAAAAAGGTTTACAAATCAGAATATTGAATTGTAAATAGGTCTCAGGATTTGCAAAACAGATTCTATATGGAAAGGAACGTAAACAAACAGCAGAGCCGTCTTATATATTAGCACACTATGTACATCCTCATATTCTTATCCTCCTGTAAATCCTCATATGTACATCCTCATTGTGTATTTATCAGATTCATCAATAGCCAATGAAAGGCTAACAAAAGATAAAAAAAACTACTGGAGTAAACTTGGGAGAGCAAACTCCAATTAGCTAAATAGCTGGAAAAATCTTGTACCTAATGATATAACTTAATATGTATATAAAGTACTTCGTCGCAACACAGAACAGTGATTTTGTATTATTAATTTTCTGTTTGTGAATAATCACTTGTTCAAAATAAATCCAAGGTAACAAACGTTTCCTAACCCCTGGGTTCCAAATTTTTCAGGTTGATGAACTGTGATAAATAATGTTTGAAATATTTTCTTGTTTAGTGATATTTTTAGTTCAGGAACTTCTATGCTGTTGCTCACAGGTGTGGCCTTCGTCCAGTCCTGTTAGAAATCTACTAGACGATCTCTACCATATAGAGACAAATTCCAAGTTTTCAGGTCACTGTTTTCCCCTTTATATACAAAATGGGACAGGTTTTTAATCCATTTTGTTTACAAAGGCTCCTTGTCATGTGTAACTCTTTCTGCCCTGTTTCTCTTTTATTTTTAGAAGTTTTTTTTAGTTTCACACCCTTGAACTTGCATAGATAAGGATTTAGCTAACTTACTTGTTCATTTCTTTGTGGTAGATGTGTACTGGCAAATTCTGTCAGCCATAGACCGTCACTGCCAGTATTTCTCTGGTATAATTAAATTCATCCTCTGTAACTAATTTGAAAAATATATTCATTATATATATTATGCAATAAAAAGTGCTGAGCTATCAAAAATGTGTCTTTATTCTTCTGAAAAGGATCAAATAAGAACTATAGAAAGTAACTTCAATTGTCTAATTGTGTTTGAGAATTTTATAGATCAGTTCATAAAATGTTTAACTTGGATGGAAGATAAAATTTTGTCCTTCTGCTTCTATTGATCCTTTGATGACATTCATTTTAATTCTGATTATTTTTCTTAGCAAGTCAAAGATGAATTTGCTGTAGGTACTCACAAAGGGGGGAACAATAGTTCTAGTCAGTTTGAAGATAATGGAGAACGATTCGATAATGGAAGTGAAAAAGTAAGCATTTGTTTTCCTTTATTACTTTATTATTTTTCAATTCACATGATTGATTATAGCTTTTTGTTTTGAAACAAGTGTTTTCCTTTTTGCTAATTGGTAGTTCTCTTTCTATGTTTAGATATGCTACGGTGTTACGGTGTGTTAAGAATAGTTACGGAATGTTCACGTTTATTAAGAATGTTCACGTTTATGTTCAAATATATATTTATGTTCAATAAAGTAAATATCCTGTTGAAATCACAGAATCCAAAAATAGGTGTTGTTCATCCCATTTACGTGTGGGACTAAAACAAGGTCCAGTTAATCTTTTTTTTAAATAAGCTGTTTTTGTTATCTTCTTTAGAAAAAAAACTATCTCATTCTAGCTACCAAAAAAAAAATGGCGTTTTTTTCCGAAAAAGCTATTTAGTGAATTGTTATTTAGTTCTAGCTGCAAATAATAATGATTATTTAATAAGCGATTTCCAGTTGGCTTTCCCAGTTGTTAAAGACCATAAAGTATGAACAATACCAGTCGCCCTAATTGTTTTTGACTCAGCCGCTTCTAATCGCTTTTGACCTGGAAAAGCATTAAAACTTGCAATTTCCAATCGAATGAGTCCTTCCAAAGATTTCTACGGCTTATCACAAATAAAGTGGACTGGAAAAAACTACATATGGCCACTTTTCTCTTTATTTAGGCAACACTGTTATGATAACTAAGACGACAGTAGTGTAGGGGGTCCAGCTACGGGGTTTACACACTTATTTTGCCACTAAAGGTTGCCTATACTACAGACTCTAAACCTGAGGCTTGTCCTACTTAAATGTCAGGTGAAACTACAGAGTGTACATCTATTTTGCACACTTCCATGAGAACTTCATTTCCATATAGCCATGAGCCCTAGCAACCAGACCTAGCAACTAGATCCAATATAAGGTTAGATTTTCAACGTAATTCATATTAGTAAGAAAGTAGACATCAGAGAGAATAGTTTGAATATACTCTTTCTAGTCAAGTTTTTATTTCACGATACATATTAGTGAAAAAATGGATGGTTTGTTTGTACTCTTAGAATTTGATAGTGGAGCTGGTAACAGGAGCAGTGATACAAAGACAAGAGTACCAAACATAGCACTAGAAATTACATGAGGATCTCGGCTAAGCCTTGAATGGGATGATATGTATGCAAGATATTTGATATCATTTAGCAAATTAAAATTGGAGGAGCAGTTATGTTTTGCAGCAAAACTTGATATAATGAATGTACAGAGACTTCAAGCTGCTTTAAATGCAATAGTGAAATATATTGAGGAAAACAAGTTGAATCAGTAAGTGAAAATGAGTGATATATTGTTGCAATTATTTAATAAAAATGTTTCCAAATCGAAAATGTTTTTCTTGTTGGATCTTTTTAGTAGTTTACCTTTCCTGTCTCTCTAGAAATATTCTCGAAATAGAAAAATCTTTGTTAGTATGCAGGCAGCTGTGAGTGTTAGGATCTAAAAAATGGATGGATTTGAGAAACAAAAGTCATGCAGAATCTTTTGATGTTCGAAAAATGTTTGATCCTAGATGATGATTTTCTAGAGTTATTTCCTCAAAGGAAAATATTTTCTAAAAAAATGCGTAACGATATAATGAGAAATAATTCTCCGTCTTTGCACTATTGTATGAAACTTTTACGTCGTGGCCCAAACACATTTCTCAATTTATTGACATATTCATTGAAATTAAATAAAATGTTATTTGGATTGGCTTTTGAACACTACCTTAAAAATTAAATGAGGATTTAAGACTCTACCCAAATGATTTTCATTAGAACAATAATTTAGAAGATCCTGTTCAAAAAGATTCAATTGAATTGTGATGTCACTCGATTGCTCCTCTCTCTCTCTCTGTAGCACTAAAAAAGAAACAACACTCTTTGTCGATACTAAGTCAGTTTCATTTTGGCGGTGTGAGAGTCAACGCTGGAAAAATGTTATATACATTTCCACTATGCATGCATACCCTGGGTAGCTGGTCATCATGTGAGAATTGTACAATTGCTGACGAGTATGATGAAAAGTTTTAAAGATGAAGTGATTGATGGATCGGAATCCTTGTGTGGTAAATATGCCATTTCTGTCGAGGGAAAGAAAACTTCGTTTTGATCTAACAATTTTCTTCCTTGTTTTTTTTCTTTGAAGAAGAGTGATGTCTTCTATTTCTGACCCGAATAGAGACTGCTGGGTGATGCAGTGTTTCTCGACCTTTTAAACCTTTTCTATTTTGTCGAGATTTCTTTTGCTCGCCAAGGAATCGCGCACTGGTACTGATATTTTCCGAAACACTTTTTTAAACTCCTTGACAGAGCCACAATCGTGTAGTTTAGAGGATGCAAAATTCATGGCAGCCAGTACAGTATTTTTTTATTTAAGGGTAGTGTATAGCGAAACAGCTTAGCAAACCAACTACCAAGACCAGACTCCAACATTGATGAAATGACCTTTGTAATAGTCCATTCCATGACCCATTTGTCTTGGATCAAGAGTAGCAACATGGCAATCAATATCACGAAAAACGAATGCAATTTTCTATTATACATCTTGCTATTGAGCGGGTCGAGAACGACATATAATCACGGCCAAACATTTTGTTTTTGCTAAAGGATCACCTAATTCAGTTTTTAATGTTAACGGACAGAATTCCAAATAGGAAGTGTTTACAGGGATATAATGAAGCTGCTTTATATTGCAATGATGAGTGTGATCTTGACTTGTTTTTGGTTCAAGAACATGTTAGAGGAGAATGTTGCAATTGCCAACTCTCGGTGTTTCAAAGAATGAGGCGTAAAGAAATATACAACTGTCCGAGGATATGCCAGCTAGATAGTCAGCGAAAATGACACGATCCATGCCACTAGTGGTTCTAGCACTTCTATCATTGGTTATATTCAGTTTTAAACAAAGAACATCTCTCAGATTACCATCGAGAATAACTTTCTCATTGTCAATGGATAAACTAGTGAAGATCTTGCCCTATCCCATTGAATAGTTGAATTGAAAGCGGAGATTCTTTTACTGATAACAAGACGCAAATAAAGACATGCTATCAAATTCCTTGTATGGTAATGTGACGAAGGGATATTCACCAAAGTTCATTGATTTTATCCAATGCTCGCAAACGAGTGACCAATCATGTGGTCTAACTTTTATTTCATGTGCCGATCTTTCCTCGGGGTTTCGTATGTATTTCTGAGAATACAATCGACAAGAGCAACTTCATACTCGCCATTAAATTTGATGTTGGGGGAGAGTTTTGTCCAATGTCACTTATGTAGAGTGAATCAGAGACAGAGAACATGAATGTCGCACTAGAAATCATTGGACATTGTTTTTGTCTTTAACTCCTACCCAGGACTCCCAATAGAGTTATATCATAGCCAAGGAACAAGCGACTGTCTCTTGCCCTTGTGTGTACGACTCATTAATATCTTTTCAGTTTGATAGATTTCACTATAATTTTTAACTTTTTGAAGTTGATAGTCATAAAAACAAACGAGAATCTCTTAAGCTTTTATATCACGTAGACGAGAGGCTATGGGTTTAGTGGCTAGGATTTTGAATCTTTAAAAAGTTCTGTGGACCATAAGTAATTCCCCTTCTCAAAAATATTAGTGATTCTATTAATTCGAACAGTATCACCATTATCGAATTTTTTCTTCACAACCTTTTCATTGGAAAATTGTTTAAGAAAAGTTTCAGGTGTATCATCGTCTCCTTGATGAACTTCCTGAGGGCTAACGTTGGACAGCGAGCAGCAGTATTTTTCAATGTGTAATATCTTGAAATTAAAAGTCGAATAGTTCTCAATAATCGTTCAGCCAATGCAGCCTTTAATGGACTATGACTGTGATAGAGCATTGCATTATATTTCAACGCTACATTCTCTACATTTGGATTAACAAACTCACTACGTCGATCCGTTTGAATTTTTCTAAAACAATCTTTATCAAGAATACTTTTGTTAGCTTTTGCAACTTCAACACCTCTCTTTGCCTGCACTGGAATAGCATGCGCATATCGAGTAAAGACACTGATTGCAAGTAGAATATATTTGTAGGGTGTATTGTGACGCATTTGAATCTCGTAGAGAGTTTAAAGATCTGCTTGGATTAAATGCAGTAGGAAAAGGCCTTTGTTTTTTTGATAATGGTTACCACGAACTCTTTGATTTCGATGTTGAGTCTAACTTTTTTCATTTTGTAGATACTCTCTCGCTTATGCTATTTTAATCCAGTGACTTTAGAAAGTGTGGTGGGGAACTTAGACTTCCCACTTCACCAATATTTGCATAAACGCGTTTAAAAACTTCAACCATTTTGAACCCGCTCCCCTTTTTGTAATGTCCGCTATCCTTTTGCATACTAGCGGGAGGTGGTGATGAGTTGATATCAATACGTCTTCACTTTTGTCTCGCCGCCACCACTGGTGTTTTCAAATCATTTTTTCTACTACTACTTCTACTAGCATTAACGTTAGGTGTGCTAGTATTTTTCAAGATTGACCTAAGATCTTGTTCTTTTAATGTTAGACTGCTATGTTCCATTCATTTTTCTAGAATTTACTTATTGGTAGTAAGACTTTTCGGGAAGTTTAATGTATTTAAAAATTTATATAGATGATTGTCAAATGATAAAAGTCCTTCACGATTTGTAATCATATCATATATTAAACCAAGTAGATTATAACTTTCCCCCTGAATTATAATTCGTTTCCTTTTACTATCAACTTGAATGTGTTCACTTTCTACAACATATGTTAAGACTCTTTTACTTTGTTCGTCATCTGAGTGTGGCAGTATGTCTCCAACACTTGACAATTTGAATTTTCCCCCTTTGATTGTGTTGTTCTTCCAGAATCTTGAAAAGGTGCATTCGTTTTATCAACAACACTTACATTGACTGGTCTCAGGTAATAGGGTATATGTTTGTCCACTCGCCGAAGTGCATCTTGAAGCAAAAGTAGTTTTTATCATCGGGAATATTCTTATTATTCTTATTATATTCTTATAATATTCTTATTATAATATTATCCTCGAAGTGTTCCATCGGTGAAAGGGCGAGTCATATTGTCGTCCATTTGCAGGGTTTAGCCTTTTTTCTATAGAAAACTGTTTACAAGTCGTGCATTCATTGGCAGTAGAAGTGGAAAAAACCTATCACCCGCTATGAAGGGACGTTATCTTTTGAAAACTTTTCTTTCTTTTTAGAAACAAGGGAACAGAAAATAGAACAATGTTACTTTGTCTGTGGCTTAACTATTTCTGGCAGTTGAACATTGCCCTTGGTTAGATTTATACAAAGTTCAGATATGAGATTAGTGAATTCTTTGTCAATGCCATGTTTGAGTATGGCTCACCAATGTGCCAGTTTTGAACTGCTTAAAACGGAAAATGAATGTCTATTTTCATGTAGTTTCTTCAGGGTCAGGGTGGCAACTAATGACCTTTTTACTGTTCACTGGAAGATATATGGTAATTTAAGTGTCAAAAATATCTGTTACTACACGAAAATTTTCGGGTGTATTCTTATTGAGATCCAATTTGGTTTATTTTTTGTCTGACTGCATGCTGAAAGTAGAAGTTTTGGAGCAGCGGAATATATTTGTTTATTGAGAGTTATTAGAGAATTTGAATCAAGAACAACCGTGTAAATGATGTAGCATGTTCAACTCAAAGCAAGTGTTCTCATAAATTAGCTCTGATGAAAGAGATTGTGTAGAACTAGGAGTATAGAAATCTGTTCATGATGCGTGTGCAGTAAACAATTGTAGCACTTCCTGAGACCTTTATTCGACGAATTCAACTAAATCATCAATAATCAATCAAGAGTTTGGTTGAATAATGTTGAATACGTCAAGTTCCAGTATGAATTTTGTGCCTGCTACAATAGCCTTTATTTTATTATATACTCTTGCCAAACACTGTAGCGATAGTAGATTTTTATTGGGTTTTGCAAAAACATTTTATTACGGTTTTTAATTATTTTTGTTAAAAGTGTTGTTTTGCCCGACATTTATGGACCACACAGAACGATCTGAACGGTGTTTTAAATTGATACATATTTTCAATAGCTGGACGACAACTAACTGTAAACTGTGGTTGTCCAAAGAACAAATAATTTTCCTACGAGTCTTATTACGATGTTCAAGAACAACAACAACAACAAATTTAGAATAAAATTTATTCTCTTTTATATTTTACAATAATTACACAATATTTTTTTTAATCAACACAATAATATCACAGTTTAAAAGAACACTTTTTTTTATTAACAACATTTTTAATAAATACAGAAATATTACAAATACACTTAGAAAAGACCCCCCCCCCCACTGGAAGGTCACGGTGGTCGCTTTCGGCAGTCAAATAGTTCGTGCTAAGGAACAATAAGTAAGGTGAAATCCAGTTTTTTTTATGACGTCATGTTCATGAAGCTGTTCCTTTCGTACAAATCTATTTTGTTTATTAAAATAAATTGTTATGGCTCTTTGTATTATTATTATGTATTTCTTATCTTTAAAGCTAACAGGTATTTGCTAACCTTTGTGGAAGTGTGTTGGGCTCTTCAGTTTATTTAAACTTTGCAGTTCGTTATATTTTCTTTTAGTGACCTTAATGTTTTAGAATTTCGCGTATGCTGGATATCTTAGTTTTTTTTTTCACCGAAGGAAAGGAGATAAAAAGCTGCAAAAGTTTGCACATTTGGGTATTGCATGGTATTATGAGGAGATTTGCCCTATCCAATGTCTGTGTATAAATGAATAAGTGCATCTAATGTAATTTAAATATCATGTTTGATAAAGCCGCTTCTGGGGTGGAAGGAAAACATACTTTTGTTCTGTTATGGGTGTATTTGTCCCTTATTTCTCTACGTTATAATATGGTATTGGTGGGGACGTGATTTTTTTTTAATTTTTATGGCACTTGGTTTTAACCAAGTGACATATAGCAATCGCAAATTCTGTCGGTCTGTCTGTCGGTCCCGGTTTTGCTACTTAAGGCTTTTCCAGGTAAGCTAGGACGATGAAATTTGGTAGGCGTATTAGGGACTGGACCAGATTAATTTAGAAATAGTCTTTTTCCCGATTTGACCATCTGGGGGGATTGGGGGGCCGTTAATCCGGAAAAAATAGAAAAAATGAAGTATTTTTAACTTACGAACGGTTGATCAGATCTAATGAAATTTGATGTTTGGAAGGATATCATGTCTCAGAGCTGTTATTTTAAATTCCGACCGGATCTGGTGGCATTGGGGGGGGGGGAGTTGGCAGGGGAAACCTAAAATCTTAGAAAACGCTTAGAGTGGAGGGATCGGGATGAAACTTGGTGGGAAAAATAAGCACAAGTCCTAGATACATGATTGACATAACCGGAATGGATCCGCTCTCTTTGGGGTAGCTTTTTTTTGGGGGGGGGGGTTAATTCTGAAAAATTAGAAAAAATGAGGTATTTTTAACTTACGAACGGGTGATTGGATCTCAATGAAATTTGATATTTAGAAGGATATCGTGTCTCAAAGCTCTTATTTTAAATCCCGACCGTATCTGGTGACATTGGGGGGAGTTTGGGGTGGGAACCTAAAATCATTGAAAACGCTTAGATTGGAGGGATCGGGATGAAACTTGGTGGGAAAATAAGCAGAAGTCTTAGATACGTGATTTACATAATTGGAACGGATCCCCTCTATTGGGGGGGGGGGGTTAATTCTGAAAAATTAGAAAAAAGATGTATTTTTTAACTTACGAAGGAGTGATTGGATCTTCATGAAACTTCATATTTAGAAGGACCTCGTAACTCAGATCTCTTATTTTAAATCTCAACCGGATCTAGCGCCATTGGGGGGGGGCAGTTGGGGGGGGGACGAAATCTTAGAACATACTTAAAGCAGAGAGATCAGGATGAAACTGGATGGGAAGAATAAAAACCTGTTTAAGATATGTTACTGACATGACCGGACCGGATCTGCTCTCTTTGGTGGAGTTGGGGGGGGGGGTAATTTGGAAAAATGGGGTATTTGTAACTTACGAAAGGGTGGCCAGATCTTAATGAAGTTTGATATTTAGAAGGATCTTGTGCTTTAAAGCTCTAATTTTAACTTCCGACCAGATCCTGTGGCATTGGGGGGAGTTGGAGGGGAAACCGGAATTCTTGGAAAACGTGAAAATTGAAGTATTTTTATCTTACGAATAGGTGATCGGATCTTAATGAAATTTGATATTTAGAAGGAATTCATGTCTCAGAGCTCTTACTTCAAATCCCGACCAGATCTTTTGCGATTGGGAGGAGTTGGAAGGGGAAGTCTTGGAAAACACTTGGAGTGGAGGAATCGGGATGAAGCTTGGTGGGTAGAATAAGCAAATGTCCTTGATACGTGATTGAGGTACCGTACCGGATTCGCTCTCTTTGGGGGAGTTGGGGGAGGGGTTCATTGATTTGGCGAGTTTGGTGCTTCTAGACGTGCTAGGACGATGGAAATTGGTAGGCGTTTTAGGGAGCTGCACAAATTGACTTGATAAAGTCGTTTTCCCAGATTCGACCATCTGGGGGGCTAAAGGAAGAGGAAAAATTAGAAAAAAATAGGTATTTATAACGTACGAGTGGGTGATCGGATCTTAATGACTTTTGATATTAAGAAGGACATCGTGACTCAGAGCTCTTATTTTAAATCCTGGCCGGCATTAAGCCTCTGATTTTTCTTTTAAATCAATCTATTGATTCTTAGAATTTCGTTAGAGCTCATACCATATGAGCTCTTGGCTTTCAGCTCTTCTTGCCTCGTCACAGGTGCCATATGAGCTCTTAGCTCTTGTTCTTTAATAAAAGCAATTAAGTTTACATTAATAGTAAAAGGATTGATATGGTTAAAATATGTGTGGCTACATCTTTGTCCTTTATGTCTATCCCAGCCTTAGAGATTTTTCCATATATCCGTGTGTAATTTATCTTTTTTTTAAGCTCATTGGGAGTTGGATTTCTGAAAGGAAAGATTTTTCCATATATCCTTGGGTAATTTACCTTTTTTTAAGCTCATTGGGGGTCGGATTTCCGAAAGGACAGATTTTTCTATATATCAGTGTGTAATTTATCTTTTTTTAAGCTCATTGGGAGTCGGATTTCTGAAAGGACAGAGAGAATGCCAAACGCAAGCTTAAAATTTTCAGGTTAGTCTTCTATTGTTTAATTAAAGAATGCAGGAAAGCAATATGCCTTTGTTTTTCTTCCTTTTTGTTTCTTTATTTCTTCCTTTTTGTTTCTTTATTTTTTTTATAATATAAGGAATATGAGTAACGACTTGCTTAAATCCAATGAATTCTTTTATTTATTAAATAAAAAAAAAAGTTTATTTAACTGCAAGTAAGGAGCGACATTAAAACTTAAGACGAACAGAAATTATTCCGTATATGAAAGGGGGTTGTCCCCTCCTCAACGCCTCGCTCTTTACGCTAAAGTTTGACTCTTTGTCACAGCTCTACTTTTTAAAACAATTAAAAAACTTTAGCGTAAAGAGCGAGGCGTTGAGGAGGGGAAAGTCATTCAGAAAGTCATGCGATGACATTTAGGGGATGTTTCCCCCTATTTTCTTAAATAAGGCAAATTTTTTCAAGCTAGTAACTTTTGATGGGTAAGACTAAACTTGATGAAACTTATATATTTAAAATTAGCATTAAAGTGCGGTTCTTTTGATGTAACTATTTGTATCAAAATTCCGGTTTTTAGAGTTTTGGTTACTATTGAGCCGGGTCTCTCCCTACTGCAGTTCGTTACCACGAACTGTTTGACCCCGGTCTTTTAATTAAACATATTTGCTTAAAATAATCTTTTGCTTAAATCGTTTCTCATTCGTTATCCGAAGGATTACTCAAGGGTGTCAAAGAAATCAATGTAGCAAATAAAAATGTTGCACATTTTCGTTTTTAATATTATTCACTATGTGGCCTAAGAGTCTTAAGTTAAGCGTTAGGATTTATAATTCATGTTAGTTAATAACCACAATAGTATTATGCATTATGCCGCCTAACAGGGATATTTTCATTTTTATTGAAAAAATATGATAATTTAATGTCGCTTTTATCAAATATCGACACGTCTAATGCAAAATTCTGCTTTTAATTTAGCTGTGAAAATCCACACCGGCTTCCAGTATTTTGGTTATTTCTTATTTTATCTAGATATTTATCAAGATATAGCTCTAGTTAGAGGCTATCAATATATAGCTATAAATATCCTCCAATTAAGAGTTAGGGCCAGTCCTTCCTGTTCTTTGAGATGGCGTGAGCACAGACCAATGCATAATTTTTAAATCAATCATTATCAAGATGAATACCCTTAGACGGGAATTCTTTGGAATATTTACTTTATTATATATTTTTTTTAATTTGATTTCTCCATCACTGAGGAGAGCAATTTGTCCGACAGTTTGTCATAAACAGATCTATTATAATGCAAACCATTATACTACAATAGCAAAAGTGTAAATACCTCGATGGTAAATCATATTTTTTTTATGTGTCTTTTCAGGTTAATAAGGCTCTGCCATTTTGCCAAATATAGGTCTAAAGTAATATTTTTTTGTAAATTAAACCGTGGACTCTTTCACAAATTTCGTCTCTACTGTGCTGCGATATCGTTAGATGAGAAGAATGTTTGGAATAATGGTTCTGAATTTTTAGATTAGTCCAAAAGATAGTCTAAAAAAAAACTTACCAAAGAAAAATTAAGAGCCATATGAGATTTATGACGGGTGGAAATGATGTCTGATAATAAAAAAACTTGAAACGAACATAAATTATTATTAATTAATAAATGGAGCCCGGAATGACCAAAGATAAGTAAACATTTCCACAAAACCCGAAGATAACAGATGTTGCTATGATGGAAATACAAATCCTATAACGAACAAGAATTATGTGGAATAACCAGGAAAGCTGATGTACTAACAGACAAGAACCAATCTGAGAATGATCTGCCATAATTACGTCACAATCAAGTGCTTTCCTCTCTTTCTTTTTCGTAGTAGATGAAACTTAAGCCACATTGTTCTCCTCTTAAAGCTTTACCTGTAGCAGCTCTAGTCAGAAAAGTACTATGAAATTTTCTTCTTCAAAAACCAAGCTAATGCCTCTATAATTACAACACTCACTCTGATCGCCCACCTTATAGACGGGTTTAAGTAGTGTTTTCCTAAAATCGCTAGGTACTATCTCTTTTTCAAAAAATCCTTGACATTCAGATTTCAAGCCATCCTGGGCAACTGACAGTGAGTAAAGGACCGCCACAAACGTCAAAGTACAAACCAAAATTCGAAAAATCTTTAAGCGCCATTACAAATCAAACTTTTGAAATTGAAATTTATTTATTATATGGTTCAAAAGGTCAAAGAGTTTTTTTCCAATTATCAGAACATTTTTAGTTTTAATTAAAACAATCAGGAGTTATTACACTAAACATATTTGTGAAGGCCGAGAGATCTGAAGGTAATAATTTCGGCAAAAATATGCCGTCAACTTTTGCTCGCATTGCAAGATTACCCATGAACTGATATATGAAGCCATTATTATCATAAATGTTTCCCCTGAACGGAATGCTGGGAATTTTTGTATTTTCCCCTTGAACGGATACATTTTTTGGATTCTATTGTCTTTTTTTCAGGAGTGATTGTATGCATCTACTTATCACTTTGAAAAATATTTTATTTTTTACAGTTATGAAGCATAAAGGTGTCAAACATATTGGCTTTTGGTATTCGAAATTAAGTTAAAAATATTGAATGAAAATTTGTATTTAATTTTCTTATCTTAGTTTTAATATTTTATTTTGAACAAATTACTTTGATATTGCGTTACTTTTTATAAACACTGAAAGGCCGAGAAATTAGAGATAACCTCTAATTTTAGCAGTCTTGAGAATCAAGAAAGTGTTTTTGGGTCTTAAACTGAAAATTATATTGGGCTCTACTGAAAAATTAGAATGGTTGGTAAATAAACCTAACTTATTTTATTTCTTCCATTATAGAAGGCTGTTGACGTGCCTCTCTCATATAGGATTATTTCTTTTTTATCAAGTTGAAACAAATCAACTGAATTTTAATGTAGTCATACTGAAGGTAACACGACTGTAACATTTTTAAATGTCTGAATATCTTTTTGATTTTTTTTTTATTATTAAGCTTTCTTTTTTCATTTTTGAAGCTCCAGGAACTAATATTTGTGTTCTTTATAATTTGTATGAATTGAGGTTTTTTCTTGAACGTTTTAGTGTTAATTTTTTTTTATTTTATTTAGAAGCTGAAGAAACAACCCCAAGTTTTATTGAAGATATTTTTGGAAGGAAATATCCCATTTTATCCCCCAAACATGAAGATATTCCTTTGTTGGTTTCTCCTGGCGTTTCTGGACAGTTAAATGGCAATGTCAAGCGTTTTGAACTTGAATCAAATATTAGCGAGAATGGAAGTGAGTTCCGTAACATTTACTATCTTTTTTCTTATTATTCAAAACAGAACCCATCTGACTTCCCTCAAAAACACAATGGAAAGTGGTAAAGATTTCTTACGTCCACTATAGTTTTATATTTCCATAGAGAAATGAATGATTAGGGCACCTAAGGGCATCAAAATGAAAATATTTTTTTTTTCTTCACTCCACCTTAGGTCTATTCATTAGGTCTTGTTATTAAACTGTTAGGGTCATTTGATCATGTAAATTCTCTCCTTAATTGCCACACTGAAGCATGAGGTGAAATAAGTAAAAAATCCCGTTTACACAGATAGCAGTAATAAAACACTTGTACCGCCCATTTTACGAACATCAATAGAGTCAAGTTTTTCAAAAATTAATCCGACTCTACAACCCTTTTCTTTAAACAGAAATAAAACAGCAAGAATATGTTTAAATTATGTAAGAAGAGTGATGTCTTGCAAATCAGATGAAATTCAATATTTTATTATCATGTCAAAAGTCAAGTAAAGGGGTGAACGCAAAATGGATGATTTAATTGGCCTAAGGTATTCTTCTGCCGGTAAGTCATTTGTGTCCCTGTGTCCCACCTGTGAATATATATATATATATATATATATATATATATATATATATATATATATATATATATATATATATATATATATATATATATATATATATATATATATATATATATATATATATATATATATATATATATATATGTTTTTAACCGCGTAAAACTTGCGAATATACAACATTCTTCGCTGTCCCATTGTCGGTGCATATAAATAGATTGTCAGGTTTACCGACTCTTGAACATGCAACAAATAATTGTCCATGGGAAAAACAATCCGTATTCAGATCTATACCGCATTTTTCTAATGATTGCCCTTGAGCTTTGTTGATGGTGATTGCTAATTGAACATTCCCTGTGTCCCTGTCGTCATTTATATATCCTCCTGTGCCCCCGGCGTCCCCGTTGTAGTTGTCCCTGTGTCCCGGTCGTCATTTATATTCCCTGTGTCCCAGTCTGTAATTTCTCTTTGAGTGTCCCGGTCGTCATTTATATTCCCTGTGTCCCGGTCGTCATCTGTGTCCCGGTCTGTAATTTCTCTTTGAGTGTCCTGGTCTTCATTTTTTTTAAATATATTTTCTATATATATATATAGTTTCTAGTTTTCTGTATATATAGAATCTTTTTTTTTAATTTTTATTCTTTTTTAATTTTTCTTCTTTATTTAGCTTTTTATTTTTTATTTGTTTTTTTAGTTTTTTTCTTTTTAGGTTTTTTCTTTATTTAGTTTTTTCTTTTTAAGTTTTTTTCTTTTCTTTTAGTTTTTTGGCTTTTTTATTCATTTTTTTACTCACCGATGGAGTAAATGAAATATTAATATTCCTTGAATTGCGAAGATGGTGCGCAGACCTATCAGTGATGGAAGAAAGAGTAGTTTGAAGGGATGTCTTTCAAATGTCTTTCCCTCCTCAACGTTCCGGTCTTTACGCTAAAGTTTTTTATTGTTTTAGAAAGTATAACTGTGACGAAGAGTCAAACTTTAGCGTAAAGAGTGGGACGTTGAGGAGGGGACAGCCGCTTTCATATACAGAATAATATCTGTTCCTTATAAGTTTTAATGTCGCTCCTAACTTTCAGTTGATAAAACTTTTTTATTTTTATTTAATTATTAATTAAAGTCGCTGACGTATTAGTTAAACGTGTCGGAAAACAGGTTGTTGGTAGAGCACCAGCAGCGAACTTATTTGAATGAAAATTCACCATGTAGAGAACGCCATATCAATTAGATTTAAGTTGAAATCTCCCACTATTACAACTTCACATGAACTTCTGCCTATTAAATCCAAGACGTCAGCAAGGACTTGTAGAAAAGAAGAGACGGATCCACTCAGATATCTATAAACCCTACCCATTATCAAAACCTTATTTTGTAATTTGATTTCAATAAACCAGGATTCAAAAACCCATTCATCATTTCTTGACAAATCGCTTTGAACAGAATAACGAAAAACATCAGACATATACATTGCTAGACCAACCTTTGCCATTCTTCTGTGATTTAGTCGCTCCATTTTGTAACCTGGTATGTCTAAATGTATTTCATTTCTAGAATCAAGTAAAGTGTCACATAGTCCGAAAATATTGGGTCGAATATATTATTGCAGTTGGCTTAGTTTTTTGGCTGTTCAGGGACATGTATATTTTTTTCCAGTTCCTATTTGGAGACAAGACGTTGGGGCTATATTCTTTCAAATTTTAAATCAATAAGCCTATGTATGCTGTTTTTTTTTCAGTTCACTGCTAATTAATGGCGGTTTCTATCTTGCAAAAATAACCGGGGAAGCCAAATATCTAGTTATTCATGTTGATATGTCTTTTCGCACACTTTCTGTCGTTTTTTACATCAATACACCTGCATTGATTTTGAAACATCGACTTAGCATTGGATAATGACTGTAATTTTATGTTTTCTTCTTAGTTCTAGTTAAAAAAAAAAATCTGGTGAATTCAAGATGATTCAAACTATTATCAATAGTGTGACTGGCAATGACACTTGGTATTTACCAAGTGACATATAGGGATCGCAATTTCTGTTGGTCTGTCGTTCTCGGTTTTGCTAGTTTGGGCACTTCCAGATAAGGTAGGACGATGAAATTTGGCAGGTGTTTCAGGAACCAGACCAGATTAAATTAGAAATAGTGGTTTCCCCGACTCTAGCATCTGAGGGGGAGTGGGAGGGGGGCGGTTAATTCGGAAAATTAGAAAAAATGAGGTATTTTTAACTTACGAAAAAGTGATTTGAACTTAACAAAATTTGATATTTAGAAGGAACTCGCGTGACAGAGCTCTCATTTTAAATCCTGACCGGATCCGGTAACATTGGGGGGAGTTGGAGGAAGAAACCAGAAATCTTGAAAAACGCTTAGAGTGGAGAGATCGTGATGATACTTGGTGGGAAGAATAAGCAATATACCTAGGTACGTAATTGACATAACCAGACCGGATCCGCTTTCTTGGGGGGGGGGGGGTGCTGGGGTGCTAATTCGGAAAAACTTGAAAAAATTAGGTAATTTTAACTTACGAACAGGTCATCAGATCTTAATGAAATTTGATATTTAGAAGGACCTCGTGCCTCAGACCTCTTATCTTAAATTCCAAATGTATCCGGTGACATTTGGGGGAGTTGGAGGGGAAAACTGGAAATCTTGGAAAACGCTTTTATTGTAGAGATCGGGATGAAACTTGGTGGTAGGAATAAGCCCATGTCCTTGATACGTTATTGACATAACCTGACCGGATCCGCTCTCTTTGGGGGATTTGGGGGGGGGGGTGGAATTCGATAGTTTGGGCACTTCCAGATAACCTAGGACGATGAAAGTTTGCAGGCGTATCAGGGACCAGACTAGATTAAATTAGAAGTGGTCTAGTTTGTTTACTTTTATTTCTAAATCCCTTTCAACTTGCCCTAAAAGCTGTTTTGAAGGTATCGTGGATATTTTTTTTAAAACAATTTTGGATGCACATAGTAGGCTATATTTTGGTTTAGTTCTTCATACCCAGCATTGTGCCTGCAGGTTTCAATGTAATACCCTGAGCTCTGCCTTGGATGTTCCTAAATGTCTTTTCGGTAATCTGGATGTGCCACGTGCCTTTTGACTTATTTTTACATCCCCTCAACTTTCCCGTAAAGATTTAGTTTAATGCTTTATTCTGTTACGGGAATACTGTATGTATGCCATTTTAACAACCTGAATGGATAGACTATTTTCATTTCTTTTTGTTGCAGTAGCAGTGATAGCTGTGAAAGCAATGAATTTCACATCAATAGCGTAAGCCATTTGCGAGAGTAATTTCTGCATGTTTATAGTTCCTTTTTATTTAGTTTGACGCGCCCGGAAATTTTTAAATTAATATCCTGAGCTGTTCGTGAGATGTCACAGATACTCATTTTTACAACATTTGATGTGCATTGTCCGTTTTGATTTAGTATATTCTGCCTTACAACATGGCCTGAAAGTTTCTGTCTTTGTTTCAGTTTAATACCACATGTTTTAGATGAAGCATTGCATACTTATAGCCCTTTGCCCAAAGGCCCTGGCGTTCAATCATTTTGAGAATTGGCTATTAAATTTTTACTCGGATGTATTTCTGGGGGAAAGCAGCCAATGGGGGCGTGGGAAGAGTGGTTGGTTGTCCTATGGTTGTTAACACATAAAAAGAACACTTGAAATATAATTTTTATTCGAAGGGGCCACCCCCAAAGTTTCAACGATAATTTCTTCCAAAAGAAATTGTCTAGAGGAAAAGCATATAATAACAATGCTTTGACTCTGTGAAGCACCCAACGCTACTGTGCTGCTTATTAATATCCAATCCCGTGACTAGCTTCTAATAAAATCAGTTGAATTTGTTTAATAAGCTTTACTGTTTAATTTTATGTGTCAACTTTGCTTATATTTTGTTTTAGAAGTTGAAGATCCTTTGCCAACTCACCATGAGGAGGTCCTGGCCATTCCGAATCTTATTTTGTTTCCTAAACGTGAAGATGTTCCTTTAGATACTTTTCCTGGCTTTTCAGGACCTCGTGAACTTCAACTTGACACCCAGGAATCTAGCGCCACATCTTTTGACAGCCAAGGTATATCTCAAATATTGTGTTTCGTTAAAATTAAACTGGGACGGGCTAGTGCATTAAATAATATAAATTTAGACTACTATTAAGATGGAAGTTTTTCTTGTCTTATTCCGCTGTTCTAAATGCTAAATCGTTTTTTTTTGGTCTAGCAGGAACGTTTCAAATCCTCACTTAAAAGAGGTTTCATGAAAATTGGTTTTTACAACCTAGAAAATTAAGTTTAAACCTAAGCATTCATATATATTTTTTTTTATAAATCAAGACTTAAATCCGTTTATCAAGACAAGCAAAAATTGGCTGCGAATGCTTAATACATTTTAATATTTTTTTTAATATAGTCATAATATATATCTTTTATATAATAAATTTCATAGTGTAGAATATTAATCTTGCTAAAAGTCCTAGACTCCAACAAATTACAGGATTAATTTTGTTGAATTAGAGTCAACAAAATGTAGCTCCACCTAGTTCCTTTTGTTAGTTTGTTTTTTAGAATGTTGTATTTTTTTTTTCTCCTGGAATGTAGAATGAAGTCCTATTAAACTTGTGTAATCACTTAGAAAGTCACGCAGGAATTTTTGGAACTTCAGTAAAAAAAGAAACTTTAAACAAACCTAAGATAAAATTGATGATTATCTTCATTAATGGATTGAAACAGATGAAAAATAAGCCTGAAAGCGTAGAGTTTCTTTTTATTTTCAATTGATTCAAATAAAAAAAAAATATCACTTATGTTAGTTTTTTGTCTTCTAAGTCATTATTGCGTGAATGTCGACACCCAGACCTTATGAAGGAGTTTACAATCCTCTTCGCCAAAAGGTAAATCGTCTCCTTGTTATAGAAAAAAAAAATTATAGAAAATTTTCTGACTGGAATGAAGACATTAGGAAAGTATTCCAAGTAAACAATTCTGTTTACGTGCCATCATCTCCTACTCTTCTCTCCCTTCACTTCTTTCGATTGATGGAAGAATCTTTGAATTGGAGCTACAAGATTAAGACATGTTTATTTCCTATTTTGATAATATTGGTAAAGTTTCAGCTTCTTCTGTAATTCCTTCTTTTCCTCTTCTAAATTTTAGGTCTTATCTTAGATCTATCTTTCTTAAATGAGTGGTATTATGAATTTTTTCAAAATTATGATTGCAAGAATTAGGACGTTTTCATTGTCAAGATCTACCTTCTTTTCATCGTTCCTACCCAAACGATATTAGTCATACTAAGTAACTAGTCTTGAAACTTCTTTTAAATTTTGTTATTCCAAGGACTTTAATATGTTCTCGTATTATTTTTCTTCTGAAACGTGGGCCACGGAATGATCCCGCAAGTTGTCGTCGTCCAATAGCTTTTTATTTGTGTTTTGTAATTTCTTTTGAAAAATCTAATTTCTTGACTTCTTCATTTCCTTGATTTAAAACGATTTTTTCGTGATTTTCTGTCTCGTTTTTTAGGAAAATTATTCAGCAGGCCTTGCATGCACAGCTTTCCTCAGTTACTTATATCCGGCTCTTGACTCTTGTCTGATACCTATTGCTCCAATTTCGTATCGTACGAAAAGCATTCGATTCATTTTTGCGCCAGATTAGTCTTCAGAAACAATTCCAAACTGTTATAAGCGGTATTACATATTTTTCTTTATTTCATATTTATCTGGTAGAGCCATCTTGGCTGATCCGCTTTTTTGTAACGCTTCCAAGAAAGTGTGTGGTGTCCCACAAGGGTCTGTCATTGGACTGATAAATGTTGGGAAGTCATGCTTTCTCATTTTCTTCAGAGTCACGAAGACTTCCCCTGACTAAAACGATAGTTATCTATCAAGAGGAGCTAATGGTAGCTATATGATTTTCCTTCTGTGCTTTCTTGGACACTCAATAGACGGATTCATCGTTCTCATTCACTCGATTTTTATTCCATTTAAAGTATTCGGGCATTTTCCAATAATTCTGGATTTTCACTTGTTCGAAATTTCTTGTTGTATCGAAATTACGCTTCCAACTTTCAACCTTGTTGTCCAGTGTCTACCCAAGCCTCTTGGGCTTGACTAATATCTTGAATACGGTATTGTACAGGTACATGAATATTTAAACGTTGTGCGACATGACTTCTTTCTGATATCGTAGCTAAACATTCACTAGTATGTTTCAGTTGGTGTAATGCAACTTTCTTCCCAATAGGTGTCTGTACATTATAAACAAGACACCGTTGATTTTTGACAATCTCAATGGAAAAACCCTCAATTATGGATTATGTCTTTTGTATTATGTATTTTTATATTGATACTTTACCGGACCTTTTAGCTCCAGAATATTCGATATTGATGTGACAAAAAAAATTTTTTTTTTAGCACACTTATCTTTTTTAAAACGAGTAATAATTGTGTACGTATGTATTTATTTTTTTTTACGAAATTGCTCTAGGTTCTTTTGGGAATATTGGTATCCTTAGAGTTTCTGGCCTAAATAAAGATCTATTGCCAGCATAATTTTGAACTGAACTTGAAAGTATCTTATTTTGTTTAAATAAATTTTGTTTTATCTTAGTTGCAGTTCAGAATCTCCAAATCTATTATGTGAACTGCAAAATTGTTTATGGTGTCCCATCAAAAATTATAATTTTTTAATTGAAACTACAGAAATACTTATTCACTTTAAAATAAACTTTTATTCTATTTATTTAAAAAAAAAACACCAGTAAGCTTACAGTTTTCAACACAACAGAATGGACTTAATATAAGTGTATTACAGAAATTACACCTATATAACATGACAAAAGGAACATGACTCATATCAAATACCAAGTGTAATTAGTATATTTAGAAAAGGCGCTTCAAGTAGTTTCAGAATGCCTAGAGGACAAATAAACAACCTTGACCATCTAACGTAACAAGATCAATTCGAAAAGTTAAGATAAAGAGTATTGAAAAAAGTCTTAAAGTATTGATAAAACAAAAAAGAAGGACAAACATACAGTGAGAATACTTCCGTCAGCAACAGTTAAAACGAGTTAAAATTAGAAGTAAAGAACAAAGAAACATATGGTTCGAAGATAAGTGGTAGCAAGAATTGGAACTACTCGAAACAAAAGTGAAGAACCAAAAAAAATATAATGCTAAAAGATATAATGCCACTACAGAACGACTAATTTTTCTAAGTAATGAATCGTCGATATTTGTAGTTCCTTCCGAAATAAGATTATCAATTTTGAATTAATTGCGGATTCGATTACAAAGACTCATGCTCAATACAAAATGTGTATTTTGTTCACGTTTTTGATGTTCATTCGTATACACATATTTTGACACCTTTCCTAACATCAGTTGTTTTGTTTTTTTATTTCCTCAAATTGTAATTTTGCAAATAGAGCAACGGGATTGGGACGATCTTGAGTGGACTGATCCGTGATGAGTTCATTATCATCAAATATATTACGTGCTGCTTCTTTAATTTTGGGTCATTCAGGATTGCAAGTCATAGTTATAAAGAAATATGGGGATCCAAAGCAACGAACAATAGCCAAGGCATCTTCAAAATGCTCATCAAAGGGACGTGATGATCCGGTGAATGACGTCGGCAGTATTACTTTTTCGCCAACGACTGTATTTTTTTCGTAGGTAAGTCGTTGCGAAGTCACGTAACACCTGCATGGTTTTCGGTCATAATAGTTTTCCGGTTAAATTTTAAAGGTTGGATGTGATCACACTCAACACGAATATTCGTGTTGCTAAGATATTGTTAAAAAAATATTTTGCCAAAATGCAAAGCATTAAAGCCAATCCGACCCAAATCGGCTGTTACATCTTGTAGACAAAGGCTTTTGGTATATTTAGCCCTGAAAGCGATACGATATTTCGCTAATTCAAGCTGTGTTGCATGCGGCTAACTTGTACAAGGTGTTTGAAGTAGTCTATCCACAGCCCATCCTAACGTTCCAGCTGGATAAAATAATGGGTGAGTAAAGGGCTCCACACGATGGTCGGTATTTTATGGAATTGGCAAGATTTTTGCCACGTTGTTTTAAAACTATTGCATTTGTTGGAAAATATTGCTTAGTATTAAGAGTAGGTACCGCGAATATTGAATTACATGCAGGAGGGTTGAACCGTGTGTAATCTACACCATTTGGCACAGTGAAAATGCTGTTTACTTTAAGAGGCTTTTGTCCCAATGAAGCAGCACGTTGATTTACATCATCCTCTACTTCTCGTATTTTCTCGTAACCTTTGGCATAGTTGCTTTTGTCTTGCAGTATTTCTTACTAAAAGATCCATTTGCTTACGAGAGGTCCAAAAAATTCAAGACTGTGTGCGAGGAATTCTTTAACAGCTTCATCGGGGCCTAAAAAGTACATTTGGCCATGTGAAGGCACTTCACAATCACTTTCAGTGGTATGTGATGGATGTGCTATTAAATTGAGTTTGTTATAAGCTTGTCCAGCTACATTAAAACTGAAATATTATGGCTCTTTATGGATGTTGCACTAGACCCTTAGAGTTCAAACCGGTGTTGCTGATTTTCGTTAGGAGGCCCTTCAGCCAGAACGTCCAATGTGGTGTTGGGGGCTAGCCATCCCGTGCTTTCCCACACCCTTCCTACTTACATTCCCCAGATTTTCCTGGGTCCATATTTAGATCTGGGTCAACTTCGCCTGAGGTTTTCAGAGTCACGCCACTGACCCCATCCCAAACCAAATAACTGGCTACACCAGGATTCGAACCATCGCCGTTTGGACGAAGGTTCTATTGAATGACTTTTGATGGTTTGATCATAACTCACGTTGAAATTGTTTTGCAATTCCCATTCTTGTCAAGGAAATTGTTTGGAGTTCCCATTCTTTTTAAAGTTATCGTGAAAAATTCAGAAACTGATTGAATTTCAAGGGTTTTAAGCGAAAGTGCAACTTATGAGGATAATAAGGGGTTTAGAGTTTTAAAGAAATTTTTTTAAAGTTTTATTTTTAGTCTTTTCATATAAAAATTGAATAATTATTCTGTACATCAGCGAGTTTTATACTATTATGATTCTAACATTTATGTAACCTTTTTTTGAAACATTCGCTTTTTAATTCTTTTCGATCCTCATTGTCTCCTGCTATTAGTCATCTTCTAATAGCATATTTCTTTCTTCATTGTTTCGGATTTATTTTGGATAACTCCAGACTACTTTTGCTCCTTGGGTATGTCTAATCTCATTCGATGACCCAGGCTCTCCAATTTCAACCATTGTGAATTTACGTTGCTCGGGTCGTTCTTTGGGTCATGTCACGTTTGTTAGTTCAGGTGCTTGGACAAAAAATTCTTCTGGTTCTAACGGATCATTTACAACAATTTTTTTGTGTGTATTTCTCTAGGAATATTTTTTTCTGCTTAAATAACTGCTAGCTTTTGAAAAGTATAGACTTATAGATCTTTTTGGACATAGCTAGTTTTGTGCTATTGATGACTTCACTGAAATAGATAAAAATAATGTGAATGAGTTAAATATTATCTCTTTTATAGCAGTCACATGTATGATAACTAATGAACAACCTAGACCCTCACGAGTGATAAGACCGATCCAAGTGACTAAGATATAGGGTATTGAAGAAATTTCTGAAGCAAGGATAAATTAAAAATGAAGAATAAAGAAATATGCAGTTATAATACCTACGTCAAGGAATATCTGGTTAAAAGATAAGCTACGGCAAGAATTAAAACCAGTCAAAAATAAAAGTGACGAACAAAGAAACATTCGGTTACAAGTCGTGCCACAACGAGGAGCAGAATAAAAAATGAAAGTGAAGAACAATAAAATATGCGACTAAAAGATATGCTACAGTGTGAATAAAGAAATATGCAATTAGAAGGTACGAGGCATCGAGAAAAACAAGTGACAGCAAAAATCAGAACGGGCCAAAAATGAAAGTATAATAAGTCATTGGAATTCTTCAATGCTGCATGTTTTTCTGTGGAGCCCTCCATTTTCCAGAGGAAAGAGAATCATACAAAGGTGATTCATTTGAAGTTTGTGCTTTACAACGAGATTTAACATGTATATATACAAGCCCTCAGAGTGTAGGGGCCTGGCTCGAAATCGGCTACATAGTTTTCTCTTCTATATGGCACGTTTACATTCCTGGCCACAAAAATGATCTAAATAGATCGCAACTTTAAAGAGGAATATGTATTTTCCCATCGGGGTTGAATCGAACCTATTATCACGCCATTACATCAAGAAGAAGCTCTTATTTTTTCAGTTTGAAGACAAGCGACAATGAGAATCAATTTATTCCTTGCCGTGCCGGGGCCTGGCCCATTGCATCAAGAAGAGGCTCACATCGTCTGTGGATAAGCGACAATGGACAATGAGGACAATGAGACAATTGACAAGGGAAAGTCAGAATCAATATGGAAAAGCCTAGCCCATAGTCGTGCTTGGATTCAACCTAGAAATTCGCTTCATACTTTCTTTTTTTTAAACTGTTATATTGACATTTCTGGCCAAAAAATAATCTAAATAGATCTAGGATTTATGGAAGAATCGTGAAATTCCTAAACCTATTGTAATCTTTACCAGTTATCAGAATTGAATCTATTCGAGTTTCTCGTTTCGTTATTTTTTTTATTGCGTTATTAGTTTCCTATTATTTTTTTATTTTTATTCTGTTTCTGATTTTATATATATATATATATATATATATATATATATATATATATATATATATATATATATATATATATATATATATATATATATATATATATATATATATATATGTGAGCATCATTACTTTTTTATGTGTCACGGAGAATGCCTTGTCTTAGTGTTTTATGTTTGGTCTGTCCCCCTTTTTTTAGGAGTTGAGGATACTTCATCAAGCATTGCCAATACGCTCTTGGAAACTTCAAATTCCAATAGTCGCTTTCATAGGAAAGAGAGGGGAAAAGACTATGAGTGCAATGTGTGCGATAAAAGATTTCACAGGCATTGGCAATTGGAAAGACACCAAAGAATTCATACAGGAAAAAAACCGTTTAAATGTGATGTGTGTCAGAAGAGGTTTTCTCAATCAAACAATTTGAAGACACATCAAAGACTGCATACAGGAGAGAAACCATTTAAATGTAATACGTGCAGTAAGTGTTTTACTCAATCAACTAATTTGAATGCACATCAAAGAATTCATACAGGAAAAAAACCGTTTAAATGTCATGTATGCCAAAAGAGCTTTTCTCAGCTGAGTCCTTTGAAAATACATCAAAGAATGCATACAGGTGAGAAACCGTTTAAATGTGATGTGTGCAAAAAATGTTTTTCTCAATCAAGCAATTTGATTAAACACCAAAAATTGCATAAGAAAGGATTTTAAATTTAAGTCGAACCTGAACCGTCATCTTATTGCAGATTCTTGGAAAAAAGCCGGTTAGTTTGTAGTGTGCAATAAAATATTGTTACATAATAGTGATTTCCCCAGACAAAAAAAATACTCGATGAAGAATTAATTCTGTTCCATGTAAACAAAACGTAATATATTCATGTAGTTTATTGGTTGAATAAATCCAAGATTTGTAATTTGTATTTCAATTTCTTTCTTTTTGTGTAGGGTATATATGAGTTTTGTTAGTAAATATCGCCATCTATTATCTAGGGTTAATCTCAAGCTGAAATTTAGTATTAAATACATGTGGATGATAGTTCCACTGAAATGATCATCGTCCAAAGCTCAGGTTTATTGATAGATGTCTTTTCATTGCAGTATTGTTTCTATATATTAGAAACAGATACTTTTAAACAGAACTTTGTATATGTAAAGATTTAGGTGAAAGAGTAGAAGAGCGGTTTTTGGTACTTGAGGAGTCTCCTTTGCTCTCTGATTAAACTTTTCAGAATGGATATCAAGCCTAAGTTAAGGGCTAGGGAAGTCACCTCTTCTCCATGCAAGAACTGAGTTTTAATGAGCTTGTAAATTTGATGTGCTAGGGAAATGAAACTTTCAGGATTAACAAACAAATGTGTTTGCATTCATCTATAATTTTTTCTCGAAAATGGATGTCTTTTTTAATTAGTATCCTTGGATTTTCTGGCCTAAGAAACAATCCAGATAGGTAACGAGTTTGAGAAAGTTCGTTCAGAGCCTTAATTAGGGGGGGGGGCATGCGAGTGACTTCATATTTATATACATTTCAAGAGCAGAAGTTACATCATTTTTCAAGGAAGTGATCGTATAGTTTTTTAGTTTCTATGACGCATGCAAAATTACACAAGATGAAACATGACTGAACTGCTAAATAAAAAGGCATGGAACAGGAAACAGCAAAAATCACATTGAATTGCAAAGGAAAACGTGATATAATGAAATCTGCTGTTAGAAGACAAAGCAATACTGCAATGGAATGAAGCAACGTATTCATTTAGGCTTAGATTCTGTGAAGAATAAACAAGAAGAAAGAATTTAACTCACGCCAGAATTGCTTAATTAAATTGATATTGCTGATTTTTCCCTAGAATGAAGATGTGTTACTTTAGCGTCTGCAAAGATTTGCCCGTTCGGATTTTCGTTGTCGTTTGTCTTCTAATCATATTTTTCTTTCCTCTATATTTTCGTATTTTAATTATCTCAGATAATTTTTCAATACCCTTTTGCTTTAGCTGTCCAGATAGGTCTTTGTTGTCCAGGCTGCTCATTCTCAGCCATTGGGAATTCACTTTTTTCGAATATTTTGTTATATCTTGTCATATTTAATCGTTTAAAAATTGTATGGTAAAACTTAGTTTTTTTGGTCGTCCTACTAGCATTTTTTTCCTGTGAAAAATAGGGAATCCTTGCTGTGAAGTAGGTACTCGCAATTTTCATTCTCTTTAAAGCTATTGTGCAAGATTTCGAAATTGATCGAATATTCCAAAGATTTTAAGCAATGTTTTTTATTTACGAGGAAAAGACGGGGTTTAGGGTTCGATGGAAAATTTGATTTTTATGAGTTTTTTTTAGTATATTCATATAAAAACTAAAGAATTATTCCAGACAACAGTGAGTTTTATTCTATTATGATTGTAACATATACAGCATTTTCTTTAACTTTAGTTTTAATTCGTTTCGATCCTCGTTGTCTCCTGCTGTCGCTTACCTTCTAACCGCATATTTTTTTCTTCTTCATGTTGGATAACTTCAGACATTTTTTCAATGTGATATGCCGTAGCTGTTGGGATCTCGGGTCGTTCTTTAATATGACGTCTTTTATGGCAATTACATGCATGAAGACTTTTATATTAGTGTATGGCATCATTGCAATACTGATGAAAATGTGACGTCATTTAGACGAAATTTTTTTTTCCAAAATGAAGACTTAACGAACTGTCTCAAATTTGTGACCTATCGTTGGTTTCTGGCCAGAAAATCCCAGGATGCCAATTTTCAAAAAAAAAAAAAATGTAGAGCAGTTTTTGAGAAAAGTAAATACAAAATTATTGCTCGTTTAATGAGATAAGATGTATGTATATAGTGCGCAAAATGCTTTTATGTATTGATTCTCATTGTCGCTTATTTTCTCACCTCAGCCTCTTCGTGATGCCATGGCTTCACCATTGGTTCGCTACAACTACCATGGAGAAATACAAATTCTACCATGAAGTTTTGGCCTATTTAGATCATATATATATATATATATATATATATATATATATATATATATATATATATATATATATATATATATATATATATATATATATATATATATATATATATATATATATATATATATATATATATATATATATATACTAGCTGTTAGTGTGGCGCTTCACGCCACACCAACACCTAGTTCGTGGGGTGCTTTGCGCCCCCCAAGCCCCCCCCCCCGCGTGTAAGTCGTTACGCGCCATTGTATTATTGCCCTACTGTATGGATGTCAACTTTTTCTTCTTTTCTCAAACCACCATCTAAGTCGTATGATAAAGCAAGAAGGCTTATACAGGAAACCAATTGTTCTACAACTAACCTAACTAGCCCTTTACTTGATTTGCGGTCACTATACATTCTTTCTTGTGCGTCATTCACTTTTCATCAACTTCATGGTGATGTTCCCTCAGCCCTAAAAACTACTCCTTCTTTCGTCAGTAATAGGTCTATGCATCACCTTCGCAATTCAAAGAATATTAATATTTTGTTTACTCCATCGGTGAGATCTGACTTTAATCCATTAACTGCTTGTCATAAAGTTTGGAACAGCCTACCTGATTCAGCTCAAGAATGTCACTCGTTTAGTAGTTTCAAAAGAATTTTGAAAATTTTTTTAATGTCCTGATATTTTATGTTTAAAAATTTTTTAATGTCCTCCCGACTGACTGCTTCCAATACCCAAAATGCAGGTACCTCTTCCCTTCTCTCTCTTTTTTCAATTTATATATGCCACTTGTTTTGATTGGTTTGGTATGTTTTTTCTCTTTTATTCTTTTTTTTTACTATATTCATTTATTAATTGATTTTAGTACATAAGCAGATATATCATTATTTTGCTTTTGTTGTTTTTCGTTTCTTTTCTTTTTCCTATATTCATTTTTTTCCACTTCCTTTATTAATTGATTTTGCTACGTAAGCATATATGTCATTGTTTTGTTTTTTGTTGGTTTTCTTCTATGTTTAGTCTCCCACCATCACAGGCCAAAGAGCCTTTGTGGGGTCTAATGCTTGTAATTTTTCTTTATTTTCTCTTAATAAATAGATGGATTGATTGATTGATTGTAGTTGTGTCCCTGTGTCCCACATGTGAACATAGATAGATATATATATATATATGTTTTTAACTACGTAAAACTTAAGAATATACAATATTCTTCGATAGTCAGGTTTACCGACTCTTGAACATGCAACATATAATTGTCCATGGGAAAACAATCCGTATTCAGATCTATACCGCATTTTTCTAATGATTGCCATTGGGCTTTGTTGATGGTAATTGCTAATCGAATATTCCCTGTGTCCCCGTCGTCATCTATATATCCCCCATGTGCCCTTCCGGCATCCCCGTTGTAGTTGTGTCCCTGTGTCCCGGTCGTCATTTGTGTCCCGGTGTCTCGGTCTGTAATTTCTCTTTTAGTGTCCCGGTCGTCATTAATATTTCCTGTGTCCCGCTTGTCATTTGTGTCCCGGTCTGTAATTTCTCTTTGAGTGTTCCGGTCGTCATTTATATTCCTTTTGTCCCGGTGTCCCGGTCTGTAACATGCGACAATAGATCAATTGTGTTGTAACTTTGCTCACGATCCCATTCTACACATGTAGAAATAGAAGTAGTACGATTAGGTGAAGGCATTCCCAAATGCTTGAGAAGTTAGTTTGCAGTAGATAAGCACAAATCTTCAATCATAACTAAAGTGCAGTTATAAATTTCTGTTGTAAAGTCCAAGGTCATATCTGACCTTTCTAGCCGTATTCGGTTGAGTATATTCTCGGTCATTTGCCATTTGTATATCTCCCATAACTCTGTAGAAGATGAAGGAGAGCAGCTTTTGCCGGAAGACACGGGCCGTGATGTCATGTCTATGAACCGGCGATTGTCCAGGATATAAAAGCTGTTGTATCTAATCCCAAGATGGATTATATATAAATGTAATAAATGACGAGTCATTAATCTATAGGCATAATATTTCATTGCGCTGCATTTCTTATCCATTTCTTTATTAGTGGCTGGATTTATCAATTTAATATTAAAGTGATAGCCGTCGGCTCCATCCCAAAAAATGATAGGACATTGTAGGGCATCGTAGCATCGGTGAGTTTAATAAAAACTTCTCTTTGAAACGCCTTCTTATATACTTATAATGACGTCATATACAAAGCCTTTGACGTCATATACAAATCACCGACCATAACGATTGCCACTTCATTGATAGTTGCGTATCAGTAGGCATCAATTCGATTGCTGTTTTGAACTTATCCAAGTCAAAATCCCAAACCCAATCATAATCGCTATCATTTTCAGTTCTGATACGTTTTGACTCTCGCTGTCCAGGTTGTTTCAGGTTGCTCTTGTGATTCCTCGGCACGCTTTCTTTTGGTGATTTCTCTTTGAGACGTGTGCCTGTTTTCACGCTGTTGTTGTGATTCCTCGGCACGCTTTCTTTTCATACTTTCTCCATTAGCCGCAAGCCTGTTTTCACGCTGTTGTTGTGATTCCTCGGCACATTATCTTTTCTTACTTTCTCTATTAGCCGCAAGCCTTTTGGCATTAGCTCTTTGAGCAGCTTCCTCGGCTGTTTCTTCTACCATTGTAGCTTCTTCTGTCATTTTAAGATCTATATAAAAAATTTCTCTTTGATGTTGTGATTCTTCTGCCATTGTAGGTTCTTCTGTCATCTTAAGATCTATATTAAAAATTTCTCTTTGATGTTGTGATTCCTCGGCACGCTTTCTTTTCATACTTTCTCTATTAGCCGCAAGCCTGTTTTCACGCTGTTGTTGTGATTCCTCGGCACGTTTTCTTTTCTTACTTTCTCTATGAGCCGCAAGCCTTTTGGCATTAGCTCTTTGAGCAGCTTCCTCGGCTGTTTCTTCTGCCATTGTAAGTTCTTCTGTCATTTTAAGATCTATATTAAAAATTTCTCTTTGAAAGGCCTTCTTATATACTTATAATGACGTCATATACAAAGCCTTTGACGTCATACCAAACATGACGTCAGTCGACAAACAACTTTATGACGGCATAATGCTCAATCCTTATAATGACGTCAGTCGATAAACATGACGTCATATCCATCATATCTATAGTTGTCGTCATTTTTGCTATGACGGTGACGTCATTAAAGATATTTAAGACATATATGTTCACGTAGAAATCTATTAATGTTTAAGTTTAAAATGACTGATGAACTTACAATGGCAAAAGCCGATGAAGATGCTCAAAGAGTCTATGCCAAAAAACTTGCTGCTGATAGAGAAAGTCAGATAAGAAAGCGTGCCGAGGAACTACCAGAGCAACGCGAAAGCAGACTTGCTGCTAAAAGAGAAAGTGAAAAAAGAAGGCGTGCCGAGGAATCACAAGAACAGCAAGAAATCAGGCTTGCTGCTGATAGAGAAAGTAAGAAAAGAAAGCGTGCCGAGGAATCACAAGAACAGAAAGAAATCAGGCTTGCTGCTGATAGAGGAAGTAAGAAAAGAAAGCGTGCCGAGGAATCAGAGCAACCTGAAAGTTATCGCCTGGCATTCAGGTACAGCCCAGTCGATGATTATAGCTTGAGTAGATGTGTTCAAATCGGGACAATGTCTAAATTTTGTCCCTATTGCAAGGCCTTGAAATTCAATGGTGAAACAATGGGAATGTGTTACGCCTCAGGAAAAGTTAAACTCCCTCTATTGGCTGCACCACCAGAGCCATTGAAGACTTTCCTTACTGGAACTACGTCAGAATCTAAGCGTTTTTTGTCAAAAATCAGAAAATACAACTCATGTTTCCAAATGACGTCGTTTGGAGCCCAAATCGAAAATCCGGATCAATTTATGTCTACTTTCAAAGTAAAAGGGCAAATTTATCATAGAGCAGGGTCCCTTCTACCATTCTCAGGCGAGAATCATAAATTTTTACAATTGTACTTCATCAGTGATAGAAATTCTGTATTGAATGCACGTTGCGAAATTTCTCCCAAGGTTGAAAGGACAATCGTTTCCCAATTGCAACATCTTTTCCACGAAAATAATAATTTAGTGCGTCTGTTCAAAACAGCCATCGATTTGATGCCTACTGATAAGCATAAAATTGTTATTTGCGCTGACAAAACGCCTCCTGGCCAACATGTGCGTAGATACAATGCTCCAACTATCGACGAAGTGGCAATCGTTATGGTCGGTGATCAGTTTTTACCTCGAGATATTATTCTTCATAAGCGAAACGCTCAGTTGTTAAGAATTGCTGAAACTCATCGATGCTACGATGCCCTACAATATCCTATCATTTTTTGGGATGGAACCAACGGCTATCACTTTAATATTAAATTGGTGAATCCAGCCACTAACAAAGAAATGAATAAGAAATGCAGTGCAATGCATTATTATTCCTATAGACTAATGATTCGGCAGGATGAAAAAAAATTATATTTTAAAAAGCCGTGAATTGTTTCACCAATTTGTCGTTGATATGTATTCTAAAATTGAATCAGAACGTTTGCTATATATCCGCCTGAATCAGACCAAGCTCCGCTCTGAACAATACATTCATTTGCGAGATGCAGTTATAAATGACGGTAATACCACAAACGTTGGAAGATTAACAATTTTACCTTCGTCATATACTGGCAGTCCCCGTCATATGCATGAATATGCTCAAGATGCTATTGCGTATGTTCGTCTCTATGGTCGTCCAGATTTATTTATTACATTTACATGTAATCAATCTTGGGACGAGATACTGCAGCTTTTACTTCAAGGCCAATCGGCGGTTCATAGGCATGACATTACGGCCCATGTCTTCCGGCAAAAGTTGAAATCACTGATAAACTACATAGTAAAACTTGAAGTGTTTGGGTCAGTGCGATGCTGGATGTACTCAGTGGAATGGCAAAAACGAGGTTTGCCGCAGGCACATATACTAATCTGGCTACATAAAAAAATTACTTCGAACGAAATTGATGATGTGATTTCCGCTGAAATACCTGATAAAAATGTCGATAAGGGGTTGCATGATATTATTTTAAAAAATATAATACATGGACCTTGCGGTGCACTGAACGAAAATTCACCATGCATGGCCAAAGGAAGGTGCACAAAGCAATATCCTCGACTTTTACGGGAGATTTCAGGCAAAAATTACCTATAATACCTAGATCAACTCCTGCAGACGAAATGAATGCTTGCCTGAAAAATTCTAATTTATGGGCACACGTAAAAATATTAAAATTAACTACAAATATGCGTGTCCGATTGCAAAACGATGACTCTGGTCAAACATTTTCAGATCAATTGCTGGCAATTGGAAAGGGAAAGCTCCCAGTAGACTCAATTTCAGGACGTATACAACTACCTGCTGATTTCTGTAATTTAGTGACGTCCAAAAATGAATTGATTGAAAAAGTATTTCCGAATATTCTAAAAAATTATAAAAATAATAAATGGCTAAGTGAAAGAGCGATTCTCGCACCCAAAAATATAGACGTCCACGAAATCAACAATATTGTTTTGACCAAGATTCGAGACCAGGCAGTCCTTTACAAGTCAGTCGACACAGTTTTGGAACCAAATGAAGCGGTTAATTATCCATCTGAATTTTTAAATTCCATAGATCTTTCAGGGTTTCCACCACACGTGCTACAACTAAAAATAGGCGTACCAATAATACTTTTAATAAATATCAACCCACCAAAGCTTTGCAATGGCACGCGACTTGCCGTAAAAAAAAACAATGGAAAACCTAATAGAGGCCACAATCTTGACTGGGCCTTTTGAGGGTGAGGCTGTTCTTATTCCTCGCATTCCCATGATTCCAACGGATCTGCCTTTTCAATTTAAAAGATTGCAATTCCCAATTCGATTAGCATTTGCAATCACCATTAACAAAGCTCAAGATCAATCATTAGAAAAATGTGGTATAGATCTTAATACTGATTGTTTTTCCCATGGACAATTGTACGTTGCATGTTCGAGGGTCGGTAAACCTGACAATCTATTTATATGTAGCGACAATTTGACAGCGAAGAATGTTGTATATTCGCAAGTTTTACGCAGTTAATTTGTATTGTATCTATCTATCTATCTATCTATCTATCTATATAAAAACGAGTTGTGTGTATGCATGTTTGTTTGTTTGTAAAAAGAGCGTTTGCATATGACGGCATTATTAGTACGTAAGGCTTTGTATATGCACAGACAATGGGAAAGCCAAGAATGTTGTATATTCGCAAGTTTTACGTAGTTTGAAACACATATATAAATCTATCTATATTCACACGTGGGACACAGGGACACAACTACAATGGCACGTAACTAATAATGCGCGTAACGACTTACGCGCGCGGGGGGGCTTGGGGGGGGGGCGCGAAGCGCCCCACCAACTAGGTGTTGGGGTGGCGCGAAGCGCCACCCCAACAGCTAGTATATATAAATAAGTTGTTTGTCTGTGGGTCTGTCGACTGACGTCATGTCATCATGTTGTCATGAAGTTAGTCGTCATGTTTGTTATGACGATGACGTCAATAAAAGTATTTAAGAAAATCGTTCAAAGACAAATTTTTAATTGTAAGAAGATCGTGGACGGAAAAATGTTTAATTGTAAAATGACTGAAGAACCTACAATGGCAACAGCCGAGGAAGCTGCTCAAAGAGTCTATGCCAAAAAACATGCAGCTGATAGAGAAAGTAAGAAAAGAAAGCGTGCCGAGGAATCATAAGAACAGCAAGAAAACAGGCTTGCGGCTAAAGAACGCAAAACCGCGCAGTTAGATGAAAATCCACCTGGACAGCGAGAGTCAAAACATATCAAAACTGGAAATGATAGCGATGATGATTGGGTTTGGGATTTTGACTTGGATAAGGTCATCAATGCCTACCAGATTTTAGTTAAAAAACAAAGGTTCGGCGATATGTATTTCATAGTGACGCTGAAAGATAAAGAAGGAAAAGAAAACTGAAAAAAGAAAAAAGTTAAAAAACTAAAAAGAAAAAACACTCAAAGAGAAATTACAGACCGGGACACAAATGACGACCGGGACAGAGCGAATATAAATGACGACCGGGACACTCAAAGAGAAATTACAGACTGGGATACCGGGACACAGGGAATATAAATGACGACCAGGACACGGGTATTTAAGAATATCGTTCAAAGAGAAATTTTTAATTGTAAGAAGATCGTTGAAAGAGAAATTTCTAATTGTAAAATGATTGAAAAACCTACAATGGCAACACCCGAGGAAGCTGCTCAAAACGAATGTATTCAAGCCGAAGTAGCTGAGTTGGTAAAGCGTTATGTTTCAGGTTCTAGGTTCGAGAGGCTCCAGGTTTGAACAAACCTTGGCTTTAGCATTAATACAAAAGAAGAAAAAAACTAAAAAAGGTAAAAACTACTAAAAAAACTACTGAAAATACTAACAAACTAAAAAAGCTAAAAACAAAAAAAAAACAAAAAAGGTAAAAAACTAAAAAAGAAAAAAAACTAAAAAAAAAGTAAAAAAAAAGTAAAAACTACAAAAAAAAACTAAAATGAAAAAAAAACTAAAAACTAATAAAAAAAACTAAAAACTGAAAAAGAAAAAAGGGAAAAAACTGAAAAATAAAGGAGAAAAAAAACACTAAAAGCCGGGACACAGGGAATATAAATGACGACTGGGACGCTCAAAGAGAAATTACAGACTCGGACACTGGGACACAAATAACGACCGGGACGACCGGGATATAAATGACGACCGGGACACTAAAAGATAATTACAGACCGGGACACAAATGACGACTGGGACACAGGGAATATAAATGACGAACGGGACGCTCAAAGAGAAATTACAGACTGGGATACAAATGACGACCGGGATACTGGGAATCTAAATGACGACCAGGACACAGGGAATGTTCGATTAGCAATCACCATCAACAAAGCTCAAGGGCAATCATTAGAATAATGAGGTATAGATCTGAACACGGATTGTTTTTCCCATGGACAATTTTATGTTGCATGTTCAAGAATCGGTAAAGCTGACTATCTATTTATATGCACAGACAATGGGACATCGAAGAATGTTGTATATTCGCAAGTTTTACTTAGTTAAAAACATATATATATCTATAACGAAAAGAGAAATATTTTCTCTTTTATCTATATTCACAGGTGGGACACAGGGACACAACTACACTGGCGCGTAACTAATATGGCGCGTAACGACTTACGCGCGGGGGGGGGGGCTGCCTTTATCAGCTTTTGTAATTATGATGAGTAGTATACAAAAATGGAGTAGATTCGAAAAGGAGTAGAATACTCCTTAAAATTCAAATAATATTAATGAAAATCAAACAATCAGATTCAACGTGTTAGAGAATCCTACTGATGAGGTTTCAAGCTTCCATCTTCTAAAATGTTGAATTTTTTTCTAGAAGGAAAATCACGGATGCGTGTTTATTTAGTTTTTTCTAGGGGTGATCGTATTGACCCAGTGGTCTTAATATAATAAGTCAAATCTCAATTACTCAATTTCCTTCAAAGTTCTTTGGACATGAACAGTCATAAATATTTGAAAACCTCTTATTTGGGGCATCCAATTGCCTCCTAATAGCTCAGAGAACTCATACACTATTTTTAAATTGGTGGTCGGTCTTTACAACCTTGAAAATACCCGTGGAAAACACTTTCACTCTCCTATGGGCAATATCTCCCCCTTCCTCGCGGAAAACACCACTTTACGGACTTCTACTATCCCCAAATTTTCCGAGATTTCCTTGTAAATCTTTGTGTCTACCCGAACAAAATTACTGGGCCTACTTATGGGTGCCAATGATTTAAACCCAGCCTTAAGTGAACTTCTCCGGGGCAATTTTACCTTGGGGGAATTTACTTCGATTGCTATACACAACTTTATATGTCTTGCATTCTTTTTGCTCACTCAATTCTACGTGTGGAGATGTTAAGGGTAGACTAATTGTTTGGGGTAAATTTTCTTTGGGATCAAATTGTCTACAGGATATTTCTGTGGGCATGGGGGATTTGTCCGAGGAGGTAGAGCCAGATTTCCTGGCATTAATTAAAAAATGATCATAAATTGAATAAAAATATACAATTTTTTAACTGTAATTAAGGGACGGCATTAAAGCTTAAAAAGAACAGAAATTAATTGCGTATATGAGAGGGGTTGCCCCCGTGTCAACATTTTGCTCTTTGCGCTAAAGTTTGAATATGGTCTCAATTCTTTAAAAATGACTCTTGAAATCCAAAGGTTGTTTAATTAAAACATTGAGAGACTTTCTTGAAAATACTAAAAAATTGAATTGTGTATATGATATTTCCGTGGGCAGGGGGATTTGTCCGTGGAGATGGAGCCAGATTTCCTGGTGTTAATTAAAATCTAATCGCAAAGTAAATAAGTAAGTTTTTAACTGAAAGTAAGGTGCAACATTGAAACGTACAACGAACAGGAATTATTACGTATATGAGGGGGGTTGCCCCCTCCTCAAAGCACTGCCTTTACGATATAGTTTGAATTTCGTTCCAATTACCCTCCACCCACGCAAACAATTCATCCAAACATTTGAATAACAAATAGCCTACGTAAACAATGAAAAAAAAACTTCTGACATAAAAATTTGGTGGCCGACTTTTAGTTCATAAAGACATGTGTGATGTAGAGTCAGTGTGACGTAGAAAGGAGTTTACCACCCTATAAATATAATAATATATATAAATATAATATAAATATAATAATAAATATAATAACATTTGACTAACTCACCAATGTGATAGCTGCCTCCCTAAGAATCAACCTTTTTAATAACAAAAAAACTTTTCTTCTGACTCCTTATGAAGCTTAGCCTATGCAAGACAGGCCTAGAACACCAAAAACCCTTTAGATACTAAGTAATATACATAATATTACTTACAGGTCACTGAAAAGCTAAGACTATTTCTATTATTTACAGTTTCCTTGTCTTTTCTCTAGACTTAACGATTTCACATGTTTATCCATTTAAAAAAATATATAGCATTGACGTCACAATCCTCAAATAATCTTTTTATTTGGGGGTTATAAAGTGCCAGCCCACGGACAAGTAATCCTGAGCGTTTGTGGGGATAATCCGACTAACCTCTGACGTCATATGTGTCTCAAAAAACGCTTGGATTAATCAGATTAGTAATCGGACAAGTAAACAAACGCACCAGTAGAGTCAGTGTGACGTAGAAAGGAGTTTACCACCCGGTAACAACTGCCAATACAATTAGCCTGGGCGAAAATAATTGCATTTCGAAATTAAATTATACAATTAGCCTAATGCTAGCTTTAGCGTAAAGAGCACTAATTGAGGAGGGTTGGAACAACTGTCATCTTATGTATAATAACTTTAGGTTCTTTAAAATTTCAATTTTGTTTCTTACTTTCAGTTAAAAAACTTGCTATATTGACTGAATTTTTGAATAGTCTTAGTACCCAAAATTATCAAAACCCAAACAAAAAATATTTGCCTACTTCCCAATAACAAATACTTTATTTCATAAAGACGACTTACAAGTTTTTAAACTTCCAGTGGGCTAGACTATAGCACAAGGAAATTACGAATTGTGTAAACTTCCCATACAATTTAGTGGCAAAAATTTTTGTGTTGCTTTTTACATTAAGTTGATAAAAATTGCTTTTTTTTAACTTAATTTTTGATTTACTTTTGAACAGAAAGTAAATGTTTGTGCCTATACTCCTTTGCTTACATTTTTTTTTATTCTGGTTTCTTTCGTATATTTGCTTGTATTGTATTTTGCGAAGTCTCTAATTGTTAGTCTCTAATGTTTTATTATTTGCTTTTTTGTGCTGCTCCGTTTTCTTGGTTTTGTATGACAGGTTTTCAAATAATTAAATAGGCTTACCACCCAAAAATTCTTCACCCCGTGCGAAAGATCCATGCATATTTCCATAACCTAAGTACCTTTCACCAGGTTCTTTGAGGGGAGGGAGTTCAAGTTACACTTGCAGTATTATAATGTCATTTCAACAGGTTAAGCCTTTAAAAATTTATATTTTGCACGAATAAGTTTATTGTAAGCCCGGCCAGCATGGGCTGTCAAGAGGAGAGTCTGCAGGCTAACTTCCAAAGTTGCTGTCTAAAGATAATGCCTCAAGTTTAATTTCCAATGTTATGGCTAAGTTTCGTAAACTTTTGGCCGCGTTGATAATTCCAAAATTTAGTATGTCTGAGAATAAAGTCTAGTGGCTGGGTATTGAAACTATCGCGTGTCTGACATGAGACTGTAGTGTAAGCTATTGGTAAATTAAAAATAGGTAGCACTGTTTATGGTTCACTTGGGCTTGCCACCCCTAATGATTTATCATTATTTCTAGATATTTTTTAATGTTGTTCTAGTGATTTTGTTCTAGCTACTGATTTATGGTGATTTTGTTCTAAAACTAGCGGGTTTTTTTCTTAAATCTATTGATTTTTACGATATAGCGCACGTTGAATTATGATTCAATCGAATAAATCATATAAGAAGCTGATTAATAAAAAAAAATCAGAAAATAGTGATCAATTACAGTTCGTAATGTATTCCTGATTAGGATTTATGCAAATATATCACCTTTGAAACTTCCGATTTGTCACCATTCTATTTCAGATATAAAACCCAGAGCGTCATCATCAAGATAAGAGGCGAACCTAGTCAATCGCAAAATTGCAAAAACACTCTATACTTCCTATTTTATAATATTTGCTCAGGTCAAAATTTGTCCTCATATTTATGCTTTTTTTTTCTCTCTAATCTATCATTTCCGAATTAGATTTTTCCTCTGTTAAAACCTTTTAAAGCGGAGTGAATCGTGGATATGAATGCACCCTCTACACCGGCAAATAGAACAGAAATGGAAAAATGAAAAAATCAGAAGGTAGGTATACTTAAATATAATTTTCTAAGTAAAAAAAGAAATCATTGAAAAAGAAAATATAACTTAGTGCTTTTTGTAAAAGGATTTGAAATACAACTAGATAGATTGATTCGATTGTAGTTTGATGATTGAAGTCGGTTGGGAGTAAGGAGAGACATCTACCTTAGGAATTGTCTAATTATTTAATTTTTATTTCCAATGTCTAATCAAAACTAATAATTCGCCAAATTTTCTCATTTTTAATAGAAACACCTATTAAGTGCAGATTTCCTCCCATTCTTTAAGTGTTTGGATCTTCGTGCTACATATCAAGAGTTCGTGGTAACGAACTGTAAGAATAAAGCTACAAGGCTCAATAGTAACCGAAACCATAAAAACGCAATTTGGCTTATTTTGTTGATTCCAATATATAAGATTCACTAAGCTTAGTTCTACCCATAAAAGCCTAAGAGTCTGTGAAAATTTTACTGATTTTTGAAACTAGGGAGGAAAGACCCACTAAAAGTGAAAGAATTCTAATTAAAATCAAGCCAGTGGATTCGGCGTATAAGAAAACCCCACTGTAAAGGTTTCAAAACCGTATGTGCAAAAGTATCAACTTTTGTTTTATTTGCCAAAAGAAAAATCACAGAGTTAATTTGCTGTTTTTAGTTCCCAGGGACGATCCTATTGAACCAACGGTTCTAAAACATCGGAGAAGGGTCATTTGAATAGAAATTGAAGTTTCTGGTGTCCTTTTTATTTGACCAAAAAGTTTGGACGGCTACTAGCTCCCCTCCTGCGTCTTTTTCCTCAAAAATTGTTTGATTAAAAGTTTGAAATAGCGATTTTGTTTAGCATAGTTGAAAAGTTTCAAAACTATATCTTTATATTTAATATAACCCTGAAGATATGTTTTAGAATGAAAGTATGCTATGAATAATTAGGATAATGTACAATCAATGGCAACCAGTTTTATAGCCCCAAAGACATATATCGGTTGTTAGAATGCATTGGACTTGTATAGCTTCGATTATATATTTGCACATTAGCGGGTAAAGGTAAAGTTACTTTACTCCACACCTCCATATTGTGCAAATATATAGCCTAAGCAATATTATTATATAAATTAAAGTATTTTATTTTCATCTTATTCCGGCATATTTTATTAGGATTAGCATAACTTTACTTCTTGGGTGTGCATAAGACCAATACTAAATAAAATTTGTGAAGAGTGGGATACATTTTTCCATGAAAATAGGAAAAGACCGTTTCAAAATTATCGCTGATGCTCCAGTAATTATACTAGCTCAACTGGAGTAAAAAGAACAGCTTCTATATTTTTTGGAAAAAACTGGGGTTTTGGATTGAAAAGAAAAAAAAATCAAAAGAAAAAGCAAATATTTCGATTAGATCACAGATAAACTATTTTCAGTGATCGGAGCATAAGCGAAGAGTACTAATTTGGGAAAATACGGGGAGGAAGTAAGGATTTTGTTCTATTCTCTGCATAGAGGCATTTCTTGAAATTCCAAGGGTAATTTTCGCTTGATAAAAAACAAACATCCCTCTAAAGTTATTTTCCAGATCTATTGGGTAATTTTACCCCTTCATATAGGTGTGCCTGTATAGAGCATGGTAAAGAAACAAAACAATTATCAATTATATTGATATAGAGTATTATAATTCTAGGGATTTCTAGTCAATGATCTAGTGATTTACGAGCTGATACTCTATTAATTTTTCACTGGTCGCCGACCAGTGGTTGGCAACCTTGGATGAATATTCAAATTAACAATCAAATTAATTAATAATTAATAATACTTGTGAACAAAAGACAGCCCTATGTGACTGTAAAAAAAAATCAAGTTTATAGGTGGTATAATAGAGTAACTATAGTTGATTAAGTGTCAAAAAGTGATTAAATGAGCGTGTTACCACCACATAATTTAGGTTATGAAAATAAAACTTTCAAGCATGAATCTACCCAATGAAGTGTGTCCCAGGAATGTATCTTGAAGTACTACCTCCTGTCCCTCTCTCTCTAGAAGGTAATGTCCCTGAAATTTTTTTTTATAAAAGTAAAACCTGGCAAAATAGATCTTCTGCTTAAATAAAGTATAAGAAAAGTAGGCTATTCTCAGCTTGACAGCTTTACTCAATCACAATTTATGAAGTTTCAAAGATAAACAAATGCATCTCCTAAATTACAAAAAACCTATTGGTATAGTTTAAAACTTTGCTCAAACAACAGGAATTGTATTTTCAGAATTAAAACATGAGAAAAAAAGAACAAACAAAAAACTGGAAATCAAGGTATAATGGTGTTTTGTCATAATACCAATAGGTGTGGCCTGTCTAGTCAGCAAATTTTGAAGACATATAAATCAGAATAGGGTTAACATAGTAGCTTGGCAGTAGGTCCTACAGTGGAAGTCTATGAGCAGTCCAGTATATAAGGAAACATGTTAAGAAAACAATTCTTACTTCATAATATATAGAATGATCCTAGTTAACCTATTTTACTGTGGAAGAACCTTTATCTTCACTTTTATCACTGTTTTACAATTTTTTTTGGACTATTAATAGATATTTTTGTTTATTAATAGAGATACTGATAATTTAGGTTAACTAGCATTAGGTTAAGTTAGTTCAGATTAGTTAGATGACGCTTGGATGTTTGTTTGTAAAGGATTTATACTGCAATTTCCAAAACTTAGGGAACAAACACAAATATTTAAAAATGTGATAGAAAAACTGGAAACACAAGGAAAGAAGTGAAAATAAATTTTCTTACTGCTCATAGACTTACACCAGAAATATATTCCTGGAGTATGCTTTTGGCCTGGGATTCTCCAATATAAGTTTTATTTTCCTAAACTTATTTCTCTAACCTCTCTCCAAGATAGCAAAAAAAAGATTGCCTAGAATTTTACCACATTGGCTGCAACTTTTACCCCAAGGGATTTTAACAGATTTCTGCCACTGAATGTAGTTCATACCAAGAGTTTTTTTTAGTTTTATCAAGATTTCCCAGGATCATACTGCAAACAATTTTACATTTATTTATGTCCACAATCTAAGTCTTGAAAATTGTTTATAAACAAACACCTAGGTGCCATGTAACTAATCTAGCCTAACCTTACTTAAACTGAATTGTCAGTATGTGTCTTTTAAAATGTTTTAATAGATGGCATTGATGGTGTCTAACTACAAATATAGGTTATTAAAAAAAGAAAATAGAGTTGAATTCATGTTTATTTCTCAGAATTTTGTTTAAAAAAATCGTACAGCAGTAAAAGAAGTGAAGATGAAGGTTTTTCCCCTGCAAAATATGTTAACTAGGATTATTTTGCATGTTATGAAGTAAGAGTTGTTTTATTAGCATGTTTCCTTATGTAGAGGACCAACCCTACATTTATTTTCCAGAAACCTTCTTAACTTTGACTAATTACACAGTTTTAGAGAATATTTCACTTTCAGGATCAAAATAAACTTACCAACCTACACATGTTACGATTTTTGGATAATTTCCAGTCAATCCTAAATAAAACACAAAAATTGTACCCCCCCCCCCCTGTTAGTTAACAAAAGTTACAATCATTCCTTTAAAAACCATACAAGCTGTAGAATGATGAGGACTGACAAGGAATGATGATTTAAAAACAAAAAACAAGTCCTTTAAGGTGGTACAAGGTCCTGCAAGCTGCAGTGATCAATTGGAAAGATGGTAACAATTTAATATTATTTGTAAGGTGAGCATAATAAATTAGAGTTGGAGTAGGAGCTAAATCTGGGTCATTCTTAATAAAAATTAACTTGTAAGTTTACCTTGCTTGTAACTATTTTTAGTTGGAAAAAATAAGGACATCTTCCCCTGAAAAACAGTTATAAACCTTACCTTGCCCTTCCTTAAAAAAAACCCAAAAGCTTTTATTCAACTTCTTTGTTGTTATGGTGTTCCCTGGAAGTACCAGGGGGATTCATTTGATGTTTAATCATTCTCTTCATCAAGTATGGAGGAATTAACAGATCAGTATAGATCTTAATTTGCTCTGAAGTGCAAATTAAGGTAATTAATTAGGGTAGACAAGAACAATTATACTTTCTAAGCTATTAGGCCTAATAAAATTTTGGTACTTATGTCTTATACTGCCTACACTCAAGAAGTGATGTTAGGTCAATCCTAATAAAAAAACAACAAAATATGGTGTAAACATAATACTGTAAGAACAAATTTGGGTTATATATTCACACATTAGCATAAGCTAATTGTTTCTTAATGCAGACAGATAAAACCAGTTTGTTCTCAAGTTTTACTCAGCAAAAACTTGAGTGTTGGCAGTATAATTCACAAGTACAAAATTTTGTTACCTTTGAGTTTAGCCTTTTTACTGTATGCAGAGTTGCAGCTAGGTGGGACTCTCCCCTCCCAGGTGTTGGTACTGCATAGCAAGACTTGGAATTTAGCTTATGTTTTAGTTTAATTTAGCTTATGTGTCAACTTTAGCTGACACACTGGACAATTTTGTCAGCTCATTCTGAATATGCTTCCCACCCAAACTGAAGACCAAAGCCACAGCCCTGACTGTATACAATCTGTATCAGAGGCAACACTACAGCATTGCCTATAATAAAGAGCTGTAAGTTTTCAGTTTTTTTCTAGAGGTACTTCATATGGGGGTGGTAGTCAAATAAACTCCAAAGGGGAATGATTTGACTAGAGATTGGAAGTTTTAGTGTTCTTTTCGTGATTCAAAAGTGATCAGAGGGCAACTAGCCTCCCCATTTCCAGGTCCTCTTTTCCCCAAATGCATCCAATCAAAATTTTGAGATAGCTGTCTTATGAAAAATAGTCTAAAGGTCAAACAACTATGCCTATGGAAGGGCTGGCCATATTGACAACTGAGGAGGCCCATTTAACTTGAAGTCAAAAGCTCTAGTTCCCTTTTTAAGAGTCAAAAATAATAAGAGAGTGACCAGTCCCCCTACCTCACTCTCTTTTCCACTGAAATGTTTCCAATAAAAATTTTGAGTTAGCAATTGGGGCCAAAAAAAAAAATAATATGCAGATTTTGTTTTAGTTACTCTTGTGTGTTGAGCCAAAATCGAAACACCTGTTAACTTGAAAAGGTTAAAAAATTAAATAAAGAAACAATCTTTTTTTTAACTGAAAGTAAGGAGCAATATTAAAACTTAAAACAAACAGAAATTACTCCAAATATGAAAGGGGCTGTTCCCTCCTCAATGCCCTGCTCTTTATGCTTAAGTTTGACTCCTTCTCTCAACACCACTTTTTAAAACAGTAAAAAAAAACTCTAGTGTAAAGAGCAGGGCAGTGAAGAGGGAACAGCCCCCTTCATATATGGAGTAATTTCTCTTCGTTTTAACTTTTAATGTTGCTCCTTACTTTCAGTTAAAAAAACTTTTTTTTATTTAATAGCCTCAAAAAGACTGACTGTGATTGCCAAAATGATTTTTTTTCATTACATTTAAAGGGTTTGGATTCACAGATTACAATAAACTGAGGCTAAAATTGTAATTAGGCTGCTTAAAAACAAGTAATAACGTCTAGCATTCAGTTTTTTTTTATGTTGAGCTTAATAATCGTCTGTTAGGCTACAATCATCTTTAGTGTAGAGGCGTTTGTAACTTTTGCTAGTTGGTGTAGCCTACCCATACTCACTGTAATCTAGAATCAAATGTTCACGCAACGGGTACAAACGATAACGTAAAACAACGAGGCAGTTTCGTAATAATTAATAGTGTCATCTATGGTATTTTGATCCAGAAAAGTTACGGATAGCTTTATAATACCAACTAGATTATATAAGATATTGTTCCAAGTTTTCATCCGTCACGATGTCTACGATTGAAAAGGATAAAGTTCAACTGGCTGCAAAGTCAATTTAGTCCCTTCTTTCGATACTATTGTGTTGTTGTTTTTTCAACGCAGAGGAATAGCCTTTGATCATGTGATTACTGATCGATAACGAAGAAACAAAACCAAAGTGTTGCTCTCGCAACACTTTAACTGGCGAAGCCGGAAAAAGGTTGCCGCAACACTTCACGTTGCTCAGGCAACGTAGGTCGAGTTTTCCTATAAAACGCCGTAGTTAAACCGGCAGAGTTTCGCCTTCCTTTTTGCTAAGACAATCAAAACTCAGCGATTAAATAGGCTGGTACTTTTGACAAAGTCTTTGATCCGATTGGTCGGAATTCAAGAATTGAATGAATATTGTTTTTTTTATTAATATGCATTTGGAACGAAACTAAACATTTACCTTAGAATTTTATAGGCAAGTGTTTCCTTATGTTGGCTAGAATGGAACCAAATTTCCAAGAAGTTTGAATAGACTAGTAGGCTATATTTTTTACAAAAGTTTAATTTTTACCTTTGTTTTAATCCTCATAAGTAGGTATAGACTTTTTAGACTAGACCTAGCCCGACCCTTTTCCTTGGCTTTCTATCCTAAGGGTTTCACTAAGCTAAATTTACAGTAGCTTATTCATTTATAAAGGAAAAAGCAAAACATAGAAGCCTTGAAGAACGATTATCTACCCTAGTTAGAAACAAAATATTATTCACTTGACAAGCAGATACTTTTTAGAATTTTCCTATGAATTTTGACTTCTTGTCCAATTCTTTGTTTTTATCATAGACTATTGCGTCTCTGCTGGGGGTATACACATATTCAATTTATTTATAATGGCCAGTACAACCCTGACGAGCTCAGCGGTTATAGCGATTATACATATATTATAGCGCTTATAGATATATACGGGATAACCACTTCCCGTCGGTTTTGAATTTTTCAGAAAACTAGCAAAAGATTTTGTTTGTTTGAAGAATTTTCGAACGAATGAGACTTTCTCATTAAGTCAGTTAGTGGTATTTTGTCTAATCTTAGGAAGCGACTATTTTAGTATGGTTAGTGAAGTTGTAAGCGACTACGGCAAGCGTATGTATTTTCAATTTAGTTACCCTTTAAATGTATTTTCTGTCTTATTTCTTTCCTTTTGCTACTGCAAAAGAATTTTTTAATGCATTTTTAGTCGTACTTTCTCTTGGGGGAACAATTAAAGAATATTTTGACTCGCTAGAAGAATTTTTTATTTATCATAGGGGTGAGAAAAAAATACGGGTGTACTTGGCAGAAGTTAATTTTATTATTATATTTCTGGACTGTGAATCCCATAATTTTCCGTGATTCTTAAGATTGGTCCATTATTGGTCGATAGATCACTTTTCGATTTTAATAGGTAGGGGGTTGTGAATGTTAGTTGGAGTTCTTGGTTGCCTTTTTTGGAACCATCTTAGATGTACATTAACTATTTCTTTAGACTCGTAGGGAGTTAGCGGGTATGTAGGATATGGTGAATGTCCATTTTTCTCATAATTTGACGTATTTGTTTCCTCCATTGATCTTCTAGACTTGGTTTACTTGAGACTATGAATTATTTTGTAAGTCAATTACTTACGAAAACGTAACGGGCTGGCGCAGTCCATTAGTTTTTCAAATACGATAATGTCTTTTTTTTGTAAAATTTTTGATCCAAAATTCTCATTATCCATGTAGAATTTAATTGTTACGTTTTTTTAATTCTTGATATTGCTCTTCATAAATGAAATGGGTTGAATTGTTTATCATCATTGGATTGTTCTCACACTGTACCATAAGTAGTTTTCATAGATCTCAAGCACTATGTTTTCATTAATCTAAGTCTATCAGTAATCCTAGAAACTTTAAAGGCTAGATTAATTCGAAACCTTTTTCTTCTCGTATTTGCCAAAAGTTCTCGCGAATTAGGGATGCTATTAAGGGGTATTTCTTGGGGGTGTTGCAAGAAGTAGCGCTGCAAAGGTGTGTAAAGCATATTTATGCCTATATTTGTAGTATTTTCTCATTACTTCTTGTGAAAAGGAATCATACGATAAAATAATCATTCCTTGTATAATAAAATCGTCGCTAAGGATGATGGGAACTCGTAGCAAAGAGCTTAAGGTACTATAATGTAAGTTCCTTACTGCATTTGTCACCGCAGATTCCAGAATTATTTTGTTTAGTTCATGATCTATTTCTGAAAGGTTTGACAAACTTTTGGTTTTACTTGGAATCCAAAAGTCTCGTCTCGTAGGTACTTGGTTTTGGTCGGTTCTTAAAGTGTCAGCATTACTTAAAGTTCTTTTCCGCGGAATTTTTTCCTGGTTAGTACTGGTTACTCATATAAGCAGGTTAATTAGCTAATGGGTAATTACCTTGTCAGCCTAGAGTTCTTTTGGGGACTCGTCTAGAAATGACATGTTTTGTTATGATTTGAATTTTTTTGAATTTAATTTATTTTTAAACGCGTCTTTTTTTGCTTGCTTTGACTTTTTACGCTTTAAGAACATTTTATTTCCCCTTAAGGCGTATTCTTGAGATGTTGGATCATACATGAATTGGGCATAATGTCGGATTTCATCTAAAGAGCTTTAGCAAACTTTTAACACGGAATTGTTCCTTGGCGAGAATTTTTTTTATGAGTCACTTTTTTATTTTATCGGTAAATGATTTATTCATTTTACCCCTGGCTGATAAATTTCTCGTTAATATTCTAATGTATCGGGCTTTTTGACTATTCGGCCTGACTTGGTTGTTACCTTTTCCTCTTTAGGTTGAGTATCTTTTTCTTTGGTTTTGCTAGCGATATTAAATCGAATTTTTTATATTGTTTCTTTAGGAACTTTTGACCTTTCAGCTGTGCCTTTTTGGCTTGAGCAGTAGCACTATTTGGCCTTGGTCTTTGTGAGTCCTTTAGTTTATCTGTGTCTGATTTAGTTTCTGTTTCCGAGGAACTCGTACTTGTAGATTTAGTACTTATTTCTTTGAAGATGTTTGAGATTTTGGTGTTGACCCTGCTTGACATTCAAAAATTTCTTCTCGTGATGTAGAGGGTTTACTGCTTGGTTCTTCTTGTTGATTTTTTTGCTCGGGAGAGTTGAAGGATTCTTGGGAGCTAAGTGAGGAGTCAAACGTATTCTTAGGATGTCTCCATTGTTTAAAAGGCATGTCCTCAGTAGGGTGGGGAATTGATTGCGTCAGGGTTTCCTTCCAAGATAGCCAGTCCTTTGGTTTTGCTTTTGAAACGATTATATCATGATATTTTTGTTCATTAGTGGCCGGGCTAACATCAAATTTACTTTGTATGGCCTTAATCGGATAATTAATAAAATCCATGGCTTCTCGTAATGTTTGTCTTTGGGGCTGGTTGACCTGTTCTGGCCTTTTGTCACTGGGTGTATTTTTGGCCTTATTTAATTCATCGTATAAAGTTAGGGGCCTGTCTATGGGGTGATAGGAGGTATTGCATCGTCAGGGTATCGTTTTGGTGGGCAAGGAGTTGAAATCCTATCGGGGAAAAATTGAGTTTTTGGGGGAATTGTTTAGTCCAATTCTTCCGAATCTTCGCTTGAGGATGAATCGCTTTCTTTGTGTTTTCGCGTGTTGGGTATTCTATCCTTGGGAGTAACCATATTGATCATCGTTGGAAATTCGTGAAACTTTTCCTCGTCGCTACTATTTTCAAAATATCCTTGTTTAAAATGGAAAGGCTTAAGTTCCCTCAGTCTTGATTGGGGTGGTTCATTTTCATCTTCCAGTATGTTCGATGTTGATGGGCGCGGGGTCCACATTTCTGTGAATTTTGCGCTTTTTACGACTAATATGAGTCTTACAAGTTTTTCTAGATTTAGGTTTTAAAAGTGTAAATGTTACATTATCGTCATACTTTTTTATTATTCTGTAGGGGAGTTTTTTGCCGTCTACTTTTGTTTCATTTTTTAAGTAAACGCAATCTCCTATCTGAAAATTGAGTTTTCCTTTAATATTTTGCATATTTTTGGCTTCTTGTTTTATTTTTGATTTTCTGATTTCTTTTTTCACAAGTTTATAAGTTTTTCTCATTCTATTGATAAATTCTTGTTTATAATCTTAGGAATCATTATAGTATTGTCTTGACTCTATAATTTCATCATACGGGATTCGAAAATCTCGTCCGAGTAATATATAGAATGGGTTATCTCGTATAATGAGGGAGAAAGCTGTATTAATCACATTTGTTAAACAGGGTGAAGTTTTGTGCCGATCTCTTTTATTATCTTTTGTGGAAATACCTAAAATATTAGAGAATAGCTTATGCCTGTTTTCAATTTTGCCATTAGCATGGGGGTGGTATGGGGTTGTTACCAATTTATTTATTTGATGAAATGACATTAAATCCTTGGTTACTTTTGATATGAAATTAGGAACATTGTCGCTTAACACTGTATTATGGACACCGAAATTAAGAAATATTTTAGCAAGGGCTTTGCTTGTGGTATAAGCGCTTTGGTTTTTTAATGGCTTAGCAAACGTGAAACCAGAAAAATGATCGATTACTGAAAGTACGCAGGTATGTTCTTTGTTGGATGTGGGTAATCCACCACTTGTACCATATAAATCAAAAGAAACTTTATCGAATGGAAACCTGGCCGTAGGTGTTCTTCCTATTGTTGGATTAGGTTGGATTTGAGGATTCTGTCTTAAATTACATGTTTCACAACTATTAACATAATTCTTCAACTTTGTTAAGGCTGAAGTAACGAAAAAGTATTGTTTTAGTCTATGGAAGATTTTATCTATCCCCAAGTGTCCACCTACTTCGGAATGGAAAAATTCAAAAGCGGGTTTTTCTAGACTTTGGAGTAAAATTGGTATTATGGAAGTTTTGTTTCTATTATTATTATAAGTCATTATTCTACATAAATTTTTTTCATCTAAATCATAATGGAAATTATCAATTTCTTTTTTGAAAAATTTCCTATTATCAGGTAGTTCTTTATCATACAATAAATAATCTATCAGAGCAGCGCAGATATTGTCTTTCTTTTGACATATTTTTATGTTATTTAATGAACATAACCGGGTTATTTCTTCCTTAACCGGATTATTGGTTTTTATTTTTAAATTTTTATTATTTGGAACATATTTTGCTTTTATCTTGTTAACTTCTTCGTTTTCATTTACTACGGGAGTATTATCTGGAAATCTACTTAGATAATCACATGGGGCATTTCGTTTTTTCTTAAGGTATTCAAATTCATAGTCTAAATCTTGGATCTTTAGTATCCATCTCGCGAGGATTCTTGTTGTCTTTTTGAAAGTCTGTAAATATTGTAGGCTTTTATGGTCGGAACGTAGTTTAAATTTTCTTCCTACTAAATAATATCGAAATTTATCTACGTGATGTATAATGGACAATAATTCAAGGTGTGTAGCTGAGTAATTACTTTCTCGGGGGGTTAGGGTGCGAGAAGCGTATACTATAACTTTTTCTTCTCCGTTTATTGTTTGGGAGAGGATTGCCCCAATTCCCTTGGTTGAGGCATACGTTGTAACAACGAATTGTCCTGGTTGGAAATCTGGTATTGATAATATAGGTTCTTAAATAAGAGCCTTTTTTAAGTAATCTAATGAATTCTGAGCCTTTTTAGACCAACTAATTTTTGTGGATTTCCTCTAGTAAGGTCAGTTAGTGGTTTCGCTACCTGTGCGTAATTCCTTATAAATTTTCGAAAATAACTAATTAATCCTAAGATTCCTCGTAATTGCTTAACAGTTTGAGGGGTTTTAGATTCTTAGCAGATATTATTTTTTCAGGGTCTGGGGAAATTTGTCCTTGTTTTACAACTACTCCTAAATATTTTATTTTTGTTTGAAGAAGATTCACTTTTTTTGGTCTACATTTTAAATGACCTTTTCTAAATTTCTCAAATACTTTAGCTAAGGTTACTAAATGGTCTTCCGGATTTTTGTCCATTGCTATGACGTCATCGACAAAGTGAATTATGTTATTTAGACCTCTTAACAAGTGCAGTAAGGGTCTACACAGTGCACTTGAACTTGCTTTTAGTCTAAAAGATACTCTTGAATATTCATAAGAGCCACACTCTCTTGTAGAGAACTTAGTTTTATATACATCCCCCTCTGCTATTTTCACTTGATGATAGCCTTGTGTCAAATCTAGGGAAGTAAATATTTTATTTGTATTGGATATGGAATCTACAATTCCATCTATTCTAGGTAGGGAAAGTTTGTCACTGAGCACTTGCTTATTCAGGGCTCTATAATCTACTACTAACCTAAGATTTCTTTGGTACAAGTATAACGGGCGCAGAATATGGACTTGTGCTTGGTCTTATGACCTCGTTTCTTTCGAGCTCCTGAGTTTTATTTATTCGCCACTCTTTATGTTTATATGGGATATGATCGGGCTGTTTTGCCAATGGTAGTCCTTTAGTTTGGATTGCATGTTCATAAAACGGGAGAAGTCCTATGTCTTCTTCAGATTTCGAAAAAAACATCTTTATATTCCCACAGTAGGTCGCATAATTTTAGTTTCAATGGAATGTCAGTTATGTGATTTAATTCAAATTTTTCAAGAAATTGAATTTTTGACAGGGGATAATCCTTGTCAAATTGAGTATTTATATTATTCACCAAGTTTTTTCCGATTTTTTTCCAATTATTTATATCCGTTTTCGATACTACCTGTATTTCCACTAAACTTGTTCCCTTGTTTAGGGTAATCAGGTCAGTTGCGTGAGTGTTCTTTACCCAAATGTAACCTTCACCCTTTTCATAATTTATAATTTTCCTTCGCGCGTTAGATTTTTTGGAATATCCTCCAGTGGTGAGGCTATCCAAATTTCGCTTTTATCATTAGTGGGTTCTAGCATTTGCGATATTTGGACTCTGCATTGATTTTGGGGGAATTTGAGTCTTTCGTACTAAAAATCCATAATATTTTTCACTATGATTTTCTTCTATTAAGTTTAGAATATTATCTGTTGGTTTTTTACTGGGAGTCTACACTTGCTAGTTTTTTCCATAAATCAGAAATTTCTTGAATTTCTTTCTCCCTATACTCTTTCATATTGCCAATGTTCTTGTTTATCTTATTTGATTGCATGTTATTTATTATTGTTTTGGTATCCGTCGGGTAAACGAATTCGGAATTTGCCAAGTCCAATAATATTTTATTGGCTTTAAAAAAATCAGCGCATATTATTGCTTCGCATGGAAAATTTTTACAAATTATAAATCGAGTATGAAAATTTTTGTTGTCCTTGCGCAAGGCTAGGTACACAGTTCCCTTTACGTCCAGATAATGTCCGGTTACGCTTGATAGATTAGGACATATATTACTCATTCGTCGTTTAATATAATTGGGCAATTTGTTAAATATGGATGTGTATATTACATTTACTGTTGCCCCTGAATCTATAAGGGCTGAAAAATAAATATTCCCTACATTAAAATTTTCAAATATTGGTAAAATTTATTTTTATTTGCACTGAAAAATGGTATAATCACTGGTGGGGACCTATAATTTATACCTGCCGCCAAATTTTGGTCCTATGAATTTTGTAGGCTTGTGTCGTTTCCCTGAGGTTCCCAGATGTTCGGTGTAGAACTTTCATTTGTTCTACTTTGGTTTTCTTGATTATTATTTGAAGTGGAGTTGTTATATTGTTACCGTCGGCTGATATATCTACCACTTGTATTTTTATTCCAAACGTTACTAGGTTGGTTTGTCCTTCCGCGATACCCTCCGCGATACTGATTCGTATTGCGTTGGAATTCTTATTTGAACTTTGGAGATTACCTCGTGTGTAATTATCAAACTCCAAATAATTACCCCAAATTGAAACTGCTCGATTACCTCTTGCGGCGTAGCCACTATAATTTGTCCCCCTGGACAAACGGATGCCCGTCCGCCTATAATTAGGGCGATAATTGTTTTTTACAAAACAATTCCTGGCTATATGGCCTAATCGGTTGCAGGTGTAACGCCTTGTTGGTTCATTATTGGTTTGTGATCTCAATTGATTATTGGGTGCAAAACGTACTTGTTTTGGAGATGTGGTGGTTCGAGTTTGATTTCGAATGGGTTTTGGCGATGATCCTCGGGAGAAAAATCGCGGAGAGGGATCTCTTAATTTTATAGGGGTTTTGTTTTCTACTGCATTTATTGATAGTTTCTGATGTTGTAGGACAATTGAGTCTCTTCTCATGGCTGTTTTTACCTCCTGAACTGCCAGTTCTAAGTTATCAATATTTTTGGCAATTAATAGACGATATAATTTTGGGTTCCGCCCCTGTTTAAATGCATTCAGTATTATTTTTCCATATAAATCCCCTTCACCCGGAACGTATCGAGCTTCTATTGCGTTTCGAATCTTGTGCAAATATTCCCTTACGTTTTGAGTCTCTTCAAATGTTACAGGTCTCTGTTTCAGTTTATTCAATGAACTAGTGTTAATGAATCTTTTCTGGAAGCCCTGTAGCAATAACTCTATTGAGTTAATTGTTGAGATGGCTTCTTTGCCTATCGTATTTTCAATTTGTTTCAAAAACGTTAATGCCTGTCCCTTCAGTCTTAAGAGTAGCATGTTTTTTTAATACTTTTAAGTCAATTTTTGTCATTTCTACGAATTGTCCTAGATGGATGTTGAATTGATCAACATCTGTATCCCCTTCATATTCTGGTAATGACTTTTGTTGTGCTTTTAATAGTTCATCTTGTTCCTGGGCCATTTTTATTGTTTTATTTCGACTTTTTTTTTTAATATTACTCAAGGTATGGGTTATATTACATTTTTAATTTGGAAGTTTTTAAATTTTACTGATATCTCATTTTTTAAGATTTGGTTTATTTTGGGATAGGGTATAGCCTACATACATAAAGAGCACAATAATAGAAATAAAATTACACTGCACCTAAAAATCAAAGAATATTATGTAAATAATCATAATTGTCTATGTTAGTAGGCAGTCATATTGTCAGGTACCTACAGTTGCTTTTATTGTCTTTCTTTTGAGGGCCGCGCCAAATGTTACAGGGGGGTTGTTGGATAAGGTGAAGCTAGGGGGTGTTTATTTAAAGGAGGATTGTTGTGAGTTTTATTGCTATGAGAAACTTGGGACTTTTCTAGGTCTTGGTGGCTTTATTCCGATATGAGATATGGGAAATTCAAATTTAGATATGGGAGCAAAGTAGCTAACAGAATAAGAAAGCTCTCTGAATAATCCCCGGTAACCTGGGAGACAGAATCATATCAGTGATGTTTAGGTCTCCTTAATTGTATAGATTCTCTTGTGAACGTTCCGAAAAGACTAGAGGAACTGTACCTGATGCCTTAGTTCATAGACAAAAAATGATTAATTGGCAATAATTTTATTTTCGTACTCACATACAACTTTGGATAAGACAACTTCAATAAACTCTAGCATGGAATGGTACACATTAACGCCAGAACTCAACTGCTTGCCCCGGCTGCCTGCCTCGCGCACAAATAAGACTCAAAACTGGATTTCTAAAACAAGAACTGGGCAGATGACCTGGGCAGGTGACCTCCATTGAAAATGTCGCAATACCACTGGTATTTCCCAATCATGATACATTGACTAGTCTCCACTCCCAAGAGTTAGTTTTGTAACAAGGATTTTTCCTTCTGGTTCGTTGAGTTCAAATAAACCAGTTATAGAGATTTGATTTTTATTGGCTCATTCAAAAATTCAAAGAGTTATTTCTGTAACAAAGATTTTCCCTTCTGGTTCGTCGAGTTCAAATAAACCAGTAAAAGAGATTTGATTTTGATTGGCTAATTCAAAAATTCAAAGAGTTATTTTTGTAACAAGGATTTTCCCTTCTGGTTCGTCGAGTTCAAATAAACCAGTAAAAGAGATTTGATTTTGATTGGCTAATTCAAAAATTCAAAGAGTTATTTTTGTAACAAGGATTTTTCCTTCTGGTTCGTTGAGTTCAAATAAACCAGTAAAAGAGATTTGATTTTGATTGGCTCATTCAATAAGAAACCTTTCTGCTTGCTGTAACATTTTTGCTTACTGCAATATCAAATAACTCGACTTGTGTGAAAAAGCACGTATCTTATGGAGTATTGAATTTAACTTTAAAACTTATAGATGCTACAAAGACTTTTACTTTGGAATTTACTAAAGGGGTATGAATGAGAGATTTGGTCCTGAACTTTATAGGGGAAGGGGGGGGGGTTGCTGGCCTATGTGTTACAATTTTTCCTGTTTGTATTTCCCCCAACAACTCGTGGAGCCAAGATACTAGTTCTGAAAGAGATCAACGAGTTAAAAATACTGTTTTTTTTTTTAAATCATTGATTATATAGAAAACTAATTGATTTTAACTTAACCAATCTAATGCCACTGTCATTGGTAAACATATGCAAGTTTAGAAAAGAGCAAGGGATCATGCTGGAAAATTTTTTTGTTTGAATTTGGCTATTCTCGGCATTCTGACATTATCTTTATTTTGTTTTGCATTGCATTTGTACAAGTAAGCAATTTACAAATATGTAGATTGACCATCGAAACAGGTGATTGAGAGTGCTTACTGTAGAAATCCAAGATTGTGGGATTGAGAGTGTTGTTCAATTCCTTTAATGTTGGATCATCTCTCCCCACAACTTACAAAATCTACATTATTCGAAAACCTTGCCTTTAGTTCCTATTTGCTTGATTTAGACCAAAAGTCTAGTCTGCGGTTCACAGTAATGTTTATTCCATTAATTTAAAATTGATAAGTTATTTTGAAGTAAAACTAATAAACTTGCTGGCTGAAAAATCTTTGGATTTTCTCTTGTAATGGCCTCTTCAACTCTATTTGCAACAAGATTTTCTTGATTTTACACTTTTCTGCCATTTTGATCCCTGTTAGGTCACAAAATATCAATAAATCACAACATCTGAAAAACAATAGATTGAGCTGATTAGTAAAAGTAGGTAGTATTTTAAAACCACTGCTGAAGGAACTCTGAAACAGCCTGTTTCAAGAATAATAATCTGATCTTTTCTAAAGCCTTTACTATACCCACATATGTTCAGAGGATATTTATCTTTATGCATATCCATGTGAAAATTTAACCCACTATTTTGGACCACCAATGACTACAGCCAAGAATATGGCTGTATTCCAGACTGACATTTTTTGTTTCTAAATTTGGCTTCATTGAGAAAGTATAATCCTTTAATACTTTATGTTTGTCAGCTATCTAATGAGACAACTTTCTTTTCTTATCAATTCATTGGTCCAAAATTCACTTATAAGCCTTCTCTGCTTTTTCACTAAAATCTGGTGAAAAAACTGCTTGGTTTTTATTCAGGAGTGTTACTAAGAGATAACATGTAATATGGTTTAAATGTTTTGAGAATATGGTTGTTCATCATATGAAAATGATTGGGCATGAGTCTATAATTAGCGTGTTAAATCTAAGCACCTTCAGTGGTATAAACAAAAAGTAAATTGGCTAATGTTGATTTTAGCAATCAAGCAAATTACGAAAGCATGCAGTTCAATATTTATAGAGACAGAATTATTATTGAGCTAGGGTATTTATAAAATGGAAGGTTTGAAAGACAAATACATGTGTTGAGGTGTACCATAAGTTTTGATTATGGATTACTTTCCTAATTTTCATCTTCAGTATCTATAATGCCTGCAATTTGAAATACTTGTTTATATATTTTATTCTATTTCAGTGAGCTTGGTTATTCAAGGATTTAGTCATTGTTTCTGAAATGGAGCAAAGAGAAGTTTGTTTGAAGTGGAACGATTATCTTGATGTATTTCATGGAGCTTTTTTATCTGTGTTAGACATTGATCACTTCACAGATGTCACCCTATTATGTGACAGTCATAGCATCAATTGTCACAGACTTGTTCTCTCATCTTCTAGTTCTTTCTTTGAGACACTGCTTCTTGGGATTTCTCACTCCCATCCTATTATTATTGTAAAGGATGTGGAATTTCATGATCTTCAAGCATTGGTGGAATTTATGTATACAGGTGAAGTGACTGTTCCAAAACATCAAACTAGTTCATTAGTGAAAGTGGCTGAAATGTTTAAAGTTAAAGGTCTTGCTTATCCTGATGTGATAGCTAACCAGATACAGAAACCTAGCTATCTCTCTCAAAACAGTCAAATAACTCAACCTGCTGTGAAGGGCAACAGAGTTGTTTTAACCTCAGATAACAAGTCTTTGACTGAAAATTTTTCCAGTAATCTAGAACCTCCTGTAGCAGATACCTCAAATGGTAACTTAGTAAACTCTCCTGCTGAAACTAGTTCCTCTGTTTATCCAACAGATAATGCTGCATGCAACTCACTTGTAAGCTTTTTTTATTGAAGTTTACTTAAAATCAAGTGATTAAAGGATAGTTATGTATTTTATCTTAATTTCAGGAAGGTGCTAGGTTAAAGTTAAAAGGTAACATGATACTTGTGTAAGCTATAATCTCATTCCTCATCTAAAAAAATACTTTTAGTTAGAAATTTATTAACTTAGCAGTGAAAAAGTGCAAAGCACAAGGTCTGATTTTGCTGTTAAGATTTTCTTTTTTGAACTGACATTTCTGTTTTCTCACATTTGAATTTCGTTTAGTTCAAAGTGCCAATATGCTATCCTAGGGATCCCTGATCTTTGCCAAAACTGCTTCAATTTAATTTTTCCCGCTATAAGACAATGATAGTGGAGTTTAATGATAGCCTATTTAAATCAAATATAAATAGACATATGTAATATGTCTATATGTAACATATGTAATATGACATAACATATGTAATATGTCAATATGTAATAATAAAAATAGCCTATTTAAATCAAAGTCCTTTGACCACTGATTTGAACAGAATGAATTCTTATATTTTAAAAAGTGGTCTGGGATGTAAAATGTGAGGTTAAGATGTGAAGTTATATGAGGATCCTCAGCTTTGGTGAAAAAATTCAGATTTAACATCTAAGCCTTCTGATTATTAAAAAAAAACCTATAGATACTCTGTTCTCATCTGAGTCTATACACCTTGACCAATTATGCTAAACCACACATTAGCTTTAAGTGAAGAAAATTGTATCAAAGTTTTTTTTTCATAATAAGACTGATGTCTTCTGGAAATAGGCAATGCCCAACATATGTATACCTGATCTCTTTAAAATTTTAAAAGAAAATAAAGAAATACTTGCTCAAACACTGGTTCAAAGCAAATCCAAGATAGAAAAGCCCCCTGCCCCCTAGGCTCCTAATTTTTCAATTGGCCAAACCTTGATAAGTTTGCACTGTTAAATCCTTTAGAGACTGTTCTCAGTTAAGGACTTCATTATATGCTGTAGTGGTGCCTTTTTCCTGTCCTTTTAAAAATCTACCAGAAGATCTCTCTGCCACATAGGTTAAAATTCCAAGTAAACTGCATTTTTTAGGTCATGTTTCCGCTTTTTTTTGTTTAAGATGGGAACAGAGCCTTAACTTTTGTTATTTGCAAAGGCTCCTGGGCATATGGAAATTTTTGTATTTTTTAAAGTTTTTTAATTTCTCACCCTTGAACATTCTAAGATAAGGATTATGCTAAATTTTCGATCTATTTCATTGTAGCAGATTGTGTCCTGTCACATCAAGTATTTCTCTGGAATAATAATCTTCGTCCACACTAATTAATTTGAAGACAGTATTCATATAACATATTTTGCAATAAAAAATGTTGAGCTATCAAAATGTGTTTGTGTTCTTCACTTTTCTTGTTTTAAAAGGCTTCTAACAATGTGTAACCTTTATTATTCTCTTTTGTGTATTTAATTTTTTTTTTTAATTCCATCTTCTTGAATTTGCCAAGATTAGAATTTGGCTATCTTACCCATTCATTTCTATGTGGTAGATGAGTCCTTGCAAATTTGCTAAGGCATGAACAGTCACATCATGTACTTCTCTGTAATACCTGTTCATCCACAGTAATCAATTTTATAAAAATATTTATATTGTAATAAACTGCTGAACTGTAAGAATGCTTCTGTATTATTCTGAACAGGAGCAAGTAAAGTCCATACAAAAAAAGAAAACAGTTTTCTCATGATTTTTGACGGTTTTACCTGTCAGACCATCAAATACCTAATTGAAAGGTATATTCAATCTTGTCCTTATCTTTAAATGGATACTTAAGTAAAATTCGTTTTTTTTATATTTTTTTTATAGCAAGTCAAAACTGAATTTGCTGCAAGTATTGACAAAGGGGGGAGCAATAGTTCTGATCAATTTGCTGATGATGGAGGACATTTTGATTATGGCAGTGAAACAGTAAGAATTTGTTTTCATTTATTACTTTTTGGCCTTTTTCAAAGCACATGATTGATCATAGCTTTTTATTTTGAAATAGGTCTTTCTCTTTTTGGCTCATTGGTAATTCTGTTTCTGTTTTTAAATATGCGATAAGAATAAATAAGGATGACTTTATCATTTTATGTTCACTGAAAACAAATGCCCTGTTTAAACCTCAAATAGGGACTGTTCATCCAATTCAAGCTTGGGATTTAAACAAGTTCAAATTTGTCAAACATGTGGCTTTTTCTCAACTTTAGTTGTTTTTGTTGTCTTCTCTGTAATAAGGATTTTATTTGAATTACTAAAAAAGAAGAAATAACATTTTCTTTTTATAAAATAGTTATTTAGTGAAAAGGTAAATAACCTGCAAAATAAAATAACCTGTAAAACATGTAAACATGTTATAACATGTAAATAACCTGACAATAACCTGCAAATAATCATGGTTGCAGTAGTAACCGATTCCAGCAGACTCACAGTTGGCAAAGCCCATTTAATTTCGAAAATATCAGTTGCCCAATCTCCTACAACTCCTGTGGGCATAGTAAATTTTTGACTCATATTTTGCTCTCCAATCAAGTCTTTGATCAGTTTGACCAAGTCACTGACTGCACTAGCTGCAACCTAGTTGAGAACAAACCACAATCCATAAAAATAAAAATTAAAAACTTGTTTTTAAAGGAAACTGGCAAGTTAGAAACTACACATCGAGATGTAAGTGATTTCAGTTCACAGGGGAAAATAGGCCTACTATGAAAGAGGTATATTTTATATGGCCATTTGAAATCTGTACGGGCCCTTAGTAAAGATCTTGACAAAATATCACTTTAGGGGTTTTTGAGATCTTGGAAATCTGTTGATCAGGGGAATATAAATGACACTTCTAGAAATGAAATCAGAGCCTAAAACATGCCATTGGGAGTCACTTTTAAGTCCCTGTCTCTACTTCTTCTGTAGCTTGTTCTAAGCTGTAGCCTCTTCTAACGCTTAAGAACTTGTATAAAGACTGTGTAACCTGTTGTAATCTCGGGAAACAATAACTCTTTCCATAATTTCAGTCTGATTCTGATTTTCTCTTACTCTGGGGTTAGAACACACTGGATTAAGATTAAATTAATAGTAATTAAATATATTATTGATAAAATGGACTGATCTCTTTACCAGGAATCCTCGCCATCTCAAATCTGTTAGGTTTCGTTTTATTATGCATGGAAATTTGTTTCTGACTGTGTTGAAAAACGAACTTACTCCCAAGAAAATTTATCCTAAAATGCATTCCCGTGTCCCTCTCAGCCACCATTGCTATTCTGGTGCCCCCCCCCCCCCCTGTGGAAAATTTTCTGCAGGTACCGTTGTCTATGATATTTCCAGAGCAGGTAAGTAAATTAAATTGAAACATTCAGGGTGTTGTTAAGGGGGATGTTTAAAGAGATTGTTGGTTAAAATTTTTCTTTGCTCAAGGTTATAAGATATTGGTGTAAGAATTCCTTCAGACCTATAGGAAATCAATGATTACGCAGAGATTTAATATATTTAGTTGAATAGCATTCTGTGTACCCGTACATCAAAGTTTTTCTTACATAGCTTATTGAAATATTAAAAAAAAACTTGTTCAAATTATATTTTATGAACAAAAATCTTGCTTCTTAGGAACAAAAACCAAAAAAGCATTTGAATCACTCTTTTTATTAGCCAAGAAATAAAACTATGTCGATGAAAAGAACAGTAATTTATTTAGAAAGGATTTTTCACCAAAGAATCTTTATAATTAAAAGTAAAGAGCTACATTAAACTAAAGCCGATCAGAATTAGAGTCATATAGTTATTTAATCGAAAAGAGAGTATTAGTTCTATTAGGTGATCTCAGCTAGCATGATAATATTTTTCTCTTTTTTGTTGTATATTTTGCAACAAATAAAAACACACAGCTCTGGGTTTGTCATCAAATAGTTCGTGCGAGTGAACTACAAGTAAGGAGCGAATCAACTCAATAGTTTTAAGCAGGTAGGAACTCTTAGTCTTATTTTTGAGAATTGTTGCATGTCTTTTCGTTTACTTTGTTAAGTGTTGCTGTTACATATCTTAGTATAAGTGAAAATTTCATAAGTGAAATTTTTTCTGAAGTCTATACTTCACGGATATGCTTAGTCTTATTTTTATTCTTATTATTCTTTTTTGTATTCTTATTATTTACCTCTTATCTTTGAAGCTAATAGACATTTTCAGACCTTTGTGCAAGTGTCTTGGGCTCTTCGACATGTCCCAACTTTGAAATTCCATGTTTGTTCTTAGTTTTATTTTTATTCTTATTTATCTCTCTTTTTATTCTTATGATTTACCTCTTATCTTTAAAGCTAACAGAAAATTTTGAACCTTTGTGCAAGTGTGTTGGGCTCTTCTACATGTTCCAACTTTAAAATTCCATGTTTGTTTTAGTGTTATTTTTGTTCTTATTAGTCTCTCTTTTTATTGTGTTGCGAGAGCAACACTTTGGTTTTGTCATGTTTTTTTTTTTGTTCATAGCACCTCGACCTTAGCTTTTTCCTAGAAAGTGGTAGGGTTCTAACCTTTGCGGTTTTTACGGAAAGTGTGGACCTTAGGCCGGATTTATGAATATGACTCGGCATTTTCGAAAGCTCCGTAGAACTCTTGCCTGGGGCCAAAAAGGATAGTTTATAGCCTATGTAAGTGAGAACTATCTGAAGTTATGCAGTCAAGCTTTCGTTTCATCAAATGATGTTTCTACTTTTGAGTGGAAAGCTCCGTTCTAGCAGGAAAGCAGGCAGACACCAGTTTCAAATTGAAGTTGGACTAAAATATATAGGTGTTACATATATGCGGCAGTTACCCGGCCCCACAGCCAATGTATCTTCTTTGAGTGATAAAAAGAAAAATTTACATAATCAAAAAAGTGGCATTTTCCCATTGGTCCAAAAGTGCTCCTGCCATCTATTGTTTCTACCCATTTCTGTTCGTGATATCAGCTGACGGTTTTTCGCACTTGGGATTGCGGTAGAAAAATGATATCAGATGTGCCTCATAAAATTAAAAAAATTTCTCGTTGCTAAAGAAAATAGATTTTATCCTTTGCTCCTTTCTAAGTGATGACGTTAGAAACTTGGCCTACGGCAAAAGTCAACTTTCGAACTAAGATAGATAGATTTTTTTTTTCGACTGCAAGCGATAGCTCTTGATGAGCTGATCGATGTATATGTCATCCATTTTTTGGTAGAAAAATTTTTTCATGAGATATACCAGTTTGAAAGTTTAAAGGGGTTGACAAGTTCAGTTGTAAGGTACACACCGAAACCAAAAACAAGCCGATACGAATTGTGAGAAATACAGGGGTTTTTTAAACAACAGTCGGCTGTAAGTTCGTAATCATCTTCGGCAATGAGGGGTCTGCGACATTTGCTAGTCGGTGTACCTATTATCTGTTTCAGGTGTATTTGATGGTAGGACGAATTTGGTTCCAGTGGTAAGACATGTAGGGGACTTGTAAGTAATAATCGGCTGTTTGGCTACAATTATCTTCAGCAATGAAAGGTTTGCAACTACTGCTAGATGCAGTGAGGGTTTTGCAACTTTTGCGAGTTGGTGTACCTATTATTTGTTTCCAGTGTATTTGATGTTAAGGCCAATTTGGTTCAAGTGGTAAGTAAGACATGTAGGGGACTTGTAAGTAATAATTGGCTGTTAGGCTACAATCAAACAGTTCGTGGTAACGAACTGTAGTAAGGAGCGAGCCGGCTCAATAGTAAACGAAACTCTAAAAAACGGAATTTTGATGCTAAGAGATACATCAAAAGAATCGAATTTTCATGCTGCTTCTAAATATATAAGTTTCATTAAATTTAGTCTTTGTCAACAAAAGTTACAAGCCTGAGAAAATTTGCCTTATTTTGGAAAATAGGGGGAAACATCCTCTAAAAGTCATAGAATCTTAACGAAAATCACACCGTCGCATTCTGCGTATCAGAGAACCTTACAGTAAAAATTTCCTTTTTCAATTTTCAAGCTCCTATCTACAAAAATGTGGAATTTCGTATTTTTTGCCAGAAGACAAATCACGGGTGCGTGTTTATTTTTTCTTAATTTTTTTTTCTTCTTTTCCCCAGGGGTCATCGTATCGACCAAGTGGTCCTAGAGTGTCGCAAGAGGGCTCATTCTAACGGAAATGAAAAGTTCTAGTGCCCTTTTTAAGTGACCAAAAAAACTGGAGGGCACCTAGGCCCCCTCCCACGCTCATTTTTTTCCAAAGTCAACGGATCAAAATTTCGAGATAGCCATTTTGTTCCGCATAGTCAAAAACCATAAAAACCATGTCTTTGGGAACGACTTACTCCCCCACAATCCCTGGGGGAGGTGCTGCAAATTACAAACTTTAACCAGTGTTTATATATAGTAATGGTTATTGGGAAGTGAACAGACGTTTTCAGGGGGATTTTCTTGGTTTGGGGGTGAGGTTGAGGGGAGTGGGCTATGTGGGAGGATCTTTCCTTGGAGGAATATGTCATGGGGGAAGAAAAATTCAATGAAAAGGGCGCAGGATTTTCTTGCATTACTATAAAAAAGCAATGAAAAAATAAATATGAAAACTTTTTATTCAATTGAAAGTAAGGAGTAGCATTTAAACTTAAAACGAACAGAGATTATTACGCATATGAGGGGTTCTAAAAATACTTTAGCATAAAGAGCAAGGTATTTAGGAGGAGATAAATAACTCGCTCTTTATGCTAAAGTACTTTTAGTAATTTCAACTATTTTTTCTACGGCCTTTTTGATTCAGGGGTCATTCTTAAAGAATTGGGTCAAAACTTACGATTTAGTGTAAAGAGCGAGGTATTAACGAGGGTATAAACCCCCTCGAATACATAATAAAAATATAAGAATATAAAAGCTTGCTACGTAAGTTAATTCTTAAGTTACGCATATTTTTTACTAATAAAAACGTTCGTTAAAAATTAAAAGTTCTAGTTGCCTTTTTAAGTAACCGAAAAATTGGAGGGCAATAGGAGGGCTCCTTCCCCACCCCTTATTTCTCAAATTTGTCTGATCAAAACTAAGAGAAAGCCATTTAGCCAAAAAAAGAATTAATATACAAATTTCGTTTTAATAATTTATGTGTGGAGAGCCAAAATCGAACATGCATTAATTCAGAAACGTTCAGAAATTAAATAAAAAAACTAGTTTTTTTAGCTGAAAATAAGGAGCGACATTAAAACTTAAAACGAGCAGAAAGTTTGACTGTTTGCCACAATTCTACTCTTCAAAACAATTAAAAGCTTTAGCGTAAAGAGCGAGGCGTTGAGGAGGGGACAACCCATTTCAAATACGGAGTAATTTCTGTTCGTTTTAAGTTTTAATGTCGCTCCTTACTTTCAGTTAAAAAAACTAGTTTTTTTAATTTAATCATTTTCAGTGATGAGGTGTTTGAAACTTTTTTTAGTTGGTGTACCCATTTATTTGTCTCCGGTGAAATTGATGTCATATCATGGGAGAAGGACATGTAAGTAAGAATCAGTTCACTCTGGGATAAAAATTTGTGCGAATTGGTGCACAAAAAGTGTTGCTCTCACAACATTTTACTCGGTGAAGTAGAACAAACGTTGCCCGAACACCTCTTGTTACCCAAACATCGTAGATCTATTTCTTATTAGTATCTTTTTTTCTTGTGATTTACCTCTTATCTTTATAGTTAATAGATATTTCAAACCTTTTTGCAAGTGTCTTGGGCTCTCCTACTTGTTCATATTTTGAAATTCCATGTTTTGTCTTAGTTTTATTTTTATTAGTCTTTTTTTCTTATGATTTACCCCTTATGAAAGCTAACAGACATTTTCAAACCTTTGTGCAAGTGTCTTGGGCTGTTCTACTTGTTTGAAATTCCATGTTTTTTCTTAGTTTTATTTTTATTCCAATTAGTCTCTCTTTTTACTTTTATGATTTACCTCTTATCTTTAAAGCTAATAGACATTTTCAAACCTTTGTGCAAGTGCCTTAGGCTCTTCCACGAGTTCAAACTTCGAAGTTCTATGTTTTTTTTAGTGTTGTTTTTATTCTTATTAGTCTCTTTTTTTATTCTTATTATTTACCTCTTATCTTTAAAGTTAACTGACATTTTCAAACCTTTTTGCAAGTGTCTTGGACTCTTCTAATTGTTCAAACTTACAAGTTCCATGTTTGTTCATAGTGTTATTTTTATTCTTATTAGTCTCTCTTTTTATTCTTATTATTTACCTCTTATCTTGAAAGCCAACTGACATTTTCAAACCTTTGTGCAAGTGTTTTGGGCTCTTCTAGATGTTCCAACTTTGAAATTCCATGTTTGTTCTTAGTGTTATTTTTATTCCTATTAGTCTCGATTTTATTCTTATTAGGGTCTCTTTTTATTCTTATGACTTACCTCTTATCTTTAAATCTAATGGAGATTTCCCAACCTTCTCGCAAGTGTCTTGGCCTGTTCGACTTGTTTGAAATTCCATGTTTGTCCTTTGCTTTATTTCTATTCTTATTAGTCTTTTTCTATTCTTGGTATTTACCTCTTATCTTTAAAGCTAATTGACATTTTCAAATCTTTGTGCAAGTGGCTCGGGCTCTTCTATGTGTTCCAACTTTGAAATCCCAAGTTTGTTGTTAGTGTTGTTATTCTTCTTATTAGTCTCTCTTTTTATTTTTAATATTTAACTCATTTCTTTAAAGATAATAGACATTTTCTAACCTTTGTGCAAGTGTCTTGGGCTCTACTGCATGTTCCAAGTTTGAAATTCCATGTTTGTTCTTAGTCTTATTTTATTCTTATTATTTACCTCTAATCTTTGAAGCTAACAGACATTTTTAAACCTTTGTACAAGTGCTTTGGGCTGTTCTACATGTTCCAGCTTCGAAATTCCACGTTTGCTCTTAGTGTTGTTTTTTTTTTTATTATTATTAGTCTCTTTTTTTATTCTTATGATTTAGTTCGTATCTCGAAATCTAACGGACATTATCAAACATTTGTGAAAGTGTCTTGGGCTGTTCTACTTGTTTGAAATTCAATGTGTGTTCTTAGTTTTATTTTTATTCTTATCAGTCTCTCTTTTTACTCTAATGATTTATATCTTATCTTTAAAGCTAATAGACATTTTCAAATCTTAGTGCAATTGCCTTGCGCTCTTCTACTTGTTGAAAGTTAGAAATTCTATGTTGTTCTTAGTGTTTATTTTTATTCTTATTAGGCTCTTTTTCTATTCTTATTGTTTAATGCTAATTTTTAAAGCTAATTGACATTTTCAAAACTTTTTGCAAGTTTTTTCGGCTCTTCTACATGTTTCAACTTTGTAATTCCATGTCTGTTCTTAGGGTTATTTTTATTATTATTAGTCTCTCTTTTTATTCTTATGATTTACCTCTTATTTTTAAAGCTAATAGACATTTTCAAACCTTTTTGCAGGTGTATTTGACTCTTGAACATGTCCCAACTTTGAAACTCCATGTTTGATTTGTTCCTAGTTTTATTTTTATTCTTATTAGTTTCTCTTTTTATTCTTATGATTTACCTGTTATCTATAAAGCTAATATAGACATGTAGAGGAGTTTTTATTTTTAGTTTTTTTTTTATTCTTGTTAGTCTCTTTTTCGTTCTTATTACACCTCTTATCTTTAATGCTAACAGAAAATTTTAAACCTTGGTGCTAGTTGTTTGTGCTTTGTAATTCCATGAAATTCCAACTTTTGAGATTCCATGTTTGTTCTTATTTTCTTACGTATTATTTTTTCTTGTTCTTATTATTTACCTCTTATCTTTAAAGCTAATGGACAGTTTAAGTGTTTTAGGTGTATCCTATCTTTAAGTCTTTTGGGCTCTTCTGTTTGTTGAGACTTTGAAATTCTATGTTTGCTCTTAGTTTTATTTTTATTCTTATTATTTAATTCTAATCTTTGAAGCTAAAATATATTTACATCTTTCGAGTTTTAAAATTCCATATTTTTTCTTAGTGTTATTTTTTTTATTAGTCTCTTTTTTTACTTTTATGATTTACTTCTTATCTTTAAAGCTAACAGACATTTTGAAACCTTTTTGCGAGTATCTAGGGCTCTTCTACGTATTCAAACATTGAACTTCCATGTATGTTCTTAGTGTTATTTTTATTCTTATTACTCTCTTTTTTATTCTTATGATTTACCTCTTATCTTTAAAGATGATAGACATTTTCAAACGCTTGTGCAGGTGTCTTGAACTCTTCTACTTGTTCAAACTTTGAAATTCCCTAAGGTAAAGTAGAATTTTGAATATATTGGACCCTTAGAGAGTTTTTTTTACCTAAGTAAAGAGTTAAAGAGCCGCAAAAGCATGTATATTTACATACAATCGATGGGACACCCCTTTTTCTGTATAAATGAAATTTTAATAATCTGTATGATAAAACTGCTTCTGAGGTGAAAGGAAAACTTGTTTTTGTTCTTTTATGGATGTACATGCCCCTTGCTTATCTATGTTGTAACCTGGTAATTTTTGGGGAGGAGGTTTTTTGATATATATAATTATATATATATATATATATATATATATATATATATATATATATATATATATATATATATATATATATTATATATGATAAAAGCAATTAAATTGACATAAATGATAACAGGATTGAACATATATATATATATATATATATATATATATATATATATATATATATATATATATATATATATATATATGATAAAAGCAATTAAATTGACATAAATGATAACAGGATTGAACTTGCTAATGGATGTTTGACTATGAGTTTGAGACTCAAGTCTATTCCCACTCTAAAGATGAATCCATATTAACGTATGCAATTTTTCTTTTTTTTAGCTCGTTAGGAGTCGGATATTGGAAAGAAGAGAGAGAAAGCCCAATGCAAGCTTAAATTTGTCAGGTTAGTCTTTAATTGGTCAATTTAAAGTAAGGGAAAGCAATAAAGAACTGTTCGTTCTTCCCTTTTTTTGTTCATTTATTTCGATTATAAGATAAGAAATAAGAGTAATGAGTCTTGTTGAAACCCATTACTCTCTTTTATTAAACCTGATCTTTGACTTAAACCTTCTCTCAGTCGATACCCGAAGGAAAAGCAAATAAAGTATAGCAAAAATTTTGATTGGATGTCTTTTTGAGGGAAAGTAGCTAAAAGGGGCGAGGTAGGGAAGGCTGGTTGACCTATCCCTTTTGACTCTTAAAAAAGACGATTAGAATCTCTTCGAATGACCCACATCTGAAGTATCACCCACAACCTCTTCCATACAAAGTGGTCTGGGGAAAAAGGAAATACTTAAAATGCACAGAACCTGAAACCCCACAGCGCCATTTTACTATTTATTATCATGAGTTCTCTTAACTAACGTATAACCAAATCAATTTAGTTGGATTTGCCCAATAAGCCTTACTGTTGAATTTTGTTTGTGTTGATTTTATTTATTTTTTGTTTTAGAAGTTGAAGATGCTTCATCACGTCACAATGAGGAGATCGTTGGCGTTCCAGACCCTCATTTGTTTCTTAGCGGTGAAGATATTACTTTAGGTAATTTTCCTGGCTTTTCAGGAAACTGTCAACTTCAACTTGACACGGAGGAATCAGACGCCACATCTTTTGACAGTCAAGGTATATCTAAAATATATTTTTTTGTAGAATCAAATATATTGGGCTACGGGTTATTTGAAAAAAAAAAATGAGACCGACAAGTGAACTAAACTCCATGAATTTAGACTATGTTAAAATGGAACTTTTTTTTCTCGTCTCATCCCATTTTTCTGAATGCTAAAATATTTTTTGGTCTAGGAGAAAGTCTTTATAACTGTGAATTGCAATCCTGATTGGACTGAGTTTCGAGAAGGAGCAAGTATTAAATTAGATGATAACTCTATTATAGAACAGTCCCCTCAAGATCGTCCCGATCTCATTACTCGAATTGCAAAACTGAAATTTGACGATATAATCAATGATATTAATAAGGAACAAATATTTGGAAAGTTGGCAGCATATTTGTATACGATTGATTTTCAAAAACGTGGACTACCACATATGCATTTGCTATTGACCGTGAGCCCTCAGGACGGAATCCATAGTCCAGTTGAAATTGATGATTTTATTTCAGCCGAAATTCCAAGGATATATTATTGAGAGAATTAGTCTTAAAGTGGATGATTCACAATCCGTGTTGAAATTTAAATCCATATGCGAGTTGCATGATCAATAAAAATGAAAAATTCCAGTGCTGCTTCGGTTTTCCGATGCAATACAATTCAGTTACATCTCTAGCCAATGCTGAAAAACCAAATTGTCGACGTTGTTGTGATCCAGAATTAGACGAAAATATAAAGATAATATATATAGAGAATAGAGAAAATATATAGAGAATATATAGAGAATAGAGGAAATATACAGAGAATATATAGAGAAGAATTTTCACATAAACATGCTGTTTATCGAAAAGATTCCAGTAATCGCCGAATTACGCATAATAAATTTCCAAGTCCCCAAATTCAATCCTTACATGTTTAAAAAATTTGAATTTCACATAAATGTCGAATTAGTTGGAAATATAGGTCCAGTAAAGTATATATATATATATACATATACAAGGAACGTGATTGTGCTTCAATGAATATTGCTGAAAATAAACGGTGAATGGTTTACAATGAAGCAGAAACCTATGTGGAATGACGCTACATTACACCAACTGAAGCCTGCTGGTGACTACTTAGTTACGATATCCAAGAAAGAGACATGTCGTTCAACGTTTATATCTTCATTTACCTGGAAATTACCAAATACAAATTATCAGGCAAGCCTAAGAAGATTTGGTGGAATCGTATTTTTGACACAACAAGGCGTTAAAAAAGATGAAAAACTCGGAAAAACTTCGGGGATGGCCTGAACGCTATAGATGGAATGGAAATACAAGTACATGGGAACAAAGAATCTGTCGATTATGTGTCATTGGACGAATTCACAACTTAAATTTTGTCGCTAATACCGAGTGCATATATTTGTGAGCACTTTTGTATCATGTGAAGAATGCAACAAGTTTTGAAGATTTTAAAACAGTTGATAAAATTGTTTATTGCACATACAAAGAAATATGCCTTGCTCATGGCCTTGAATTCGATGATAAACAACGGTTCGATGCCCTAGAAGAATTGGCACTGTCTAAAATGATTTCTGCAATGCGAATACTCTTCACACAGATTCTTGTGTTTGGTAATCCTGCAGATCCAAACGTTTTTTGGGAAAGATTCAAAAATCAGTTGGAGGAGGATTTCATTCGGCATGCAAGACAAATTAATTTATCAGAAGATCTTGCAGTAAAGTGGGCACAACGCACTATTTCATCCATGTTAAATATGATCGCAATATAAGATCGAAATTTCAGTTTTTGGGTTGAGTGATATGGCATGGACAACATTGAGATCGCAATATAAGATCAAAATTTCAGTTTTTGGGTTGAGTGATATGGCATGGATAACATTGAGACAACGAAAATGACCAAAACTTGGTATTTCTAAACTCTAATGAGTGAGCTGTTACTGACATTAGTATGTATTCGCTTCCGCAAGGAAAACAGCTTGAAATTGTGGAAAATATTTTACATGCTATCAATGATTCTTATTATGTTGGGATTTTTTTTTATAGATGGACCAGGTGGAACCGGTAAAACATTTGTTTTTAAGACCTTGTACCACATTCTGTATGGAAAAAATTTAGAAAATACAACGTATGGCTTATGCAGAAATAGCAGCAACTTTACTGTTATTTGGACTAGCAACCCACAAGACCTTCGGCTTGAAAGTTCCACTTTCCTCATATTCTGTTTCCTGTATAAGACCTGGTTCAAGCATAGGTTTAGAATTAGCTCAAGTAGATGTTTTTATCTTTGAAGAAGCACCCATGCTTCCGAAGTATGGCTTACAAAATATGGATCAGCTGTTGCAGTCTATTGCAAATCTAAACATGCCATTGGTGGGAAACTTTAGCTGCTGGAGGTGATTTCCGAAAGTGTTTACCAGTCAACCCCGAAGCAACCGCGGTGAAACACTCACTTTATCAATAAAAAAAATCATCTTTGGAATAATTTCAAACATGATTTCTTTGAGAAAAATATGTGGGTCGATCCTGAACAGGAAGCATTTGCAAAGTACTTCCTCGAACTGGGAAATGGAAATCTTCCTAAACATGAAATTGAATTACCGAAAGACATAATTTCCAGCGGTAACTTAACTGAGGAAGTATTCGAAGAATGTTTGTCCAAGCAAAGTTTTCATTTAATGAAAAATCGAATTATTTTAGTTTCAATTAACAAAGAAGTTAGTAAAATAAATGCAAAAGTTTTCGATCGCCTTCTAGGAGAATACACATCGTATAAAAGTTACGGCTCCGTAAAAGATAAAGAAAAAGGAGGAATTGAGTTTATTCTTGAAATCCTCAATTCAATTGAAACAGCCGATTTACCGCTGCATGACTTACAAATAAAGAAAAATACGACAGTTATGCTTTTGCGGAACTTAGATACTTCAGAAGGGATGTGTAATGGGACCCGCCTTATTGTTACTGAATTATTTAACAATATAATATCTGAGAAAGATCAGGAAAAAAGTTCACATATTCCGAGTTACGGTGGACTCAAGTAAAAGTCAACTTGGATGTACTGTTCAACAACTTCAGTTTCAACTTCGACCCGCATTTGCAATGACTATGCATAAGTCTTAAGGGTGAAATTTTGAATTTGTTGGTGTCGACCTTAGTACTTCAGTTGTTGAATCATTGAATGCTATACGTTGGATTTTTCGTGTGAAAAGACAACGTAGCTGAAAAGTTCTGCTACCTCCTGAAAAATGAACAAAGAACATATAACGAAGGGCGGAAGGAATCCCTGACAACTACCAACGAAACGTCTTATTTCTTCTTTTTTTAAAGTTAATTAAACGATTAATAATTATAATATATATTAAATCATTGACATTTCAGGTCATAAGAACGATATAAATAGGTCAGAACTTCAAGTAAGAATTCATGTTTTTCCAGGATCCTCGTAACAAATCTGTGTTGCCTTCATGACAAATATAAGGCTCACGTCTGCGGTTAGAATACATGTATATATATATATATATATATATATATATATATATATATATATATATATATATATATATATATATATATATATATATATATATATATATATATATACTAGCTGGGGCCCGGCGTCTTCGACACCATACCCCAGCACGACACGCGGCAGGCTTCTATATATGGATTCTCATTGTCCCTTGTGTTCTATTGCAGTTTTTTCAAAGATATATGATTATTAAAGCAGGTCCAATTTCTAACAATGATATCTACTAAGCTTCAAAATTTTCGTTTTCTTTTTTAAGGTTATGAATTCTTGTAATCCCTTGTTTTTTAATTTCAATTTTTTTTTTCGTTTTTAGTTTTTTTTTTAGTTTTTTCCTTTTTTTCTTTTTATTGTTTTTTGGTTGTTTTTTTCCGCAACGTGCCCCAGCAACACGTGTGCAAGGTGCTAATTTTTAACTGCGTAAAACTTATTAATATACTACTGGTAATTCCTCTTATATACTCTGGTAATTCCTCGACACGCATTCTTTTTTTACTTTCTCTTTCAGCCGCAAGCCTGGTTTCGCGTTACTCTTCTAATACATCGACAGGCTTTCTTTTGGTAATTTCTCTCTGAGCCACAAGCCTACCCCCCCCCACCTAAAGCAACACGTATGCAAGGTGCTAATTTTTATCTGCATAACACTTGTGGATATACAACATTCTTTGCTGTCCCATTGTCTGTACATTTAATAGATTGTCCGGTTACCGACTCAGGAGCATGCAACATATAATAGGCCATTGGAAAACAATCCGTATTAAGATCTATACCTCATTTTTTTAGTGATTGCTCTTGAGCTTTGTTGATGGTGATTGCAAATGCTAACTGAATTGGGAATTTAAATCTTTTAAATTGAAAAGGCAAATCCGTTGGAATCATGGGAATGCGAGGAATAAGAACAGCATCACCCTCGGAAGGCCTTGTCAAGATTGTTGCCTCTATTACATTTTCCATTTTTTTTACGGCAAATCTCGTGCCGTTGCAAAGCGTTAGTGTGTTAACATTTTGCAACATTATTATTGGTACGCCTATTTTTAGTTGTAGCACGTGTGGTGGAAACCCTGGGAGATCTGGGGAATTTAAAAATTCTGATGGATAGTTAACCGCTTCGTTTGATTCCAGAACTGTGTCGACTGAGACCTGTAAATGACTGCCTGGTGTCGAATCTTGGTCAGAATAATATTATTGATTTCATGGACGTCTTTGCTCTTGGCTGCCAGAACCGCTCGTTCACTTAGTCATTTATGATTTTTATAATTGGTTAGAATATTTGGAAATACTTTTTCAACCAAATTATTTTTTGACATCACTAAATTACAGAATTAAGGAGGCAATTGTATACGTCCTGAAATTGAGTCAACTGGGAACATTCTGTTTCCAATTGCCATTAATTGATCTGAAAATATTTCACCAGAGTGATCATTTTGCAATCGGACACGCATATTTATAGTTAATTTTAATGTATTTACGTGTGCCCATAAAATAATAATTTTTCAGGCAAGTATTCATTTCCTCCGAGGTGTCGATCTAGAAATAATAGGTAATGTTTGCCTGAGATCTCCCGCAAGCAATGTTAATGTGCTGTTAAAGGGTTTAGAATTTCCTCGCAAATCTTGCAATAATTGCTCGAGAGCCTCGAGCGATTTTTTGTGTGCCATTGTGCACTCGACCCAAACAATAAGTTTTCTTGTTTTTCCAAGGCTGTTGGATTTTAAACCTGTTATTCATATAAAAAAATCAAAGATGTGCTGTCAGTCTACAAGTTTGGATGCTCTAAATGTGGAGTATTGCAAATGCTTTTTTGCAAACATCTGTCGAGGCAACAACCGCTCATCCACTGCAGTAAAGACGGCATGCCCAGAAGAAAAAGTTTCAACCCTCACCCGCATCGAGAAAAAGTGGAGAAGAAGGAAAGGCTATTAGTAAAGACCTTGTCTTTTTATGGCACTTGGTATTTACCAAGTGACATATAGCGATCGCAATTTCTGTCGGTCTCTCGGTCTATCTGTCTGTCTGTCCTGATTTTGCTAGTTCGGGTATTTTTAGATGAGCTAGGACGATGAAATTCGGCAGGCATATCAGGGACCAGACCAGATTAAATTAAAAATAGTCGATTCCCTGATTTGACCTTCTGGAGGGAGTGGGGAGGGGATGGTTAGTTCGGAAAAAATTAGAAAAATGAGGTATTTTTAACTTACGTACAGGTAATCAGATCATAATGCAATTTGATATTTAGAAGGGTAAATAATCGCGACTGGATCTGGTGACATTTGGGGGAATTGAAGGGGGAACCTGAAATCTTGGAAAACGCTTAGAGTGGAGGGATCGGGATGAAACTTGGTGGGAAAAATAAGCACAAGTCCTATATACGTGATAAAGATAACCGGAATGGATCTGCTCTCTATAGGGGAGTTGGGGGGGGGGGGTTAATTCGGAAAAAATAGAAAAACAGGTAATTTTAACTTACGAACGAGTGATTGGATCTTAATGAAATTTAATATTTTCGAGGACCTCGTAACTCAGACCTCTTCTTTTTAAATTCTGACCGGATCTAGTGTCATTGGAAGAATTGGAGGGGGGACAGGAAATCTTGGAAAACGCTTAGAATGGAGAGATCGGGATGAAACTTGGTGGGGAAAATAGGCGGAAGTCCTAGATACGTGATTGACGTAACCGGACCGGATCCGTTCTCTGTGGGGGAGTTGGGGGGGCCTAATTCGTTAATTCGGAAGAATTAGAAAAAAGAGGTATTTTTAACTTACGAACGGGTGATTGATACCTAATAAAATTTAGTTTTTGAAGGACCTCGTGTCTCAGAGCTCTTTTTTAAAATCCTTACCAGATCCGGTGATATTGAGGGAGTTGAAAGAAGAAACCAAAAATCTTGGAAAACACTCAGAGTGGAGAGATCGTGATGAAACTTGGTGGGAAGAATCATTACAAGTCTTAGATACGTGATTGAAATAACCAGACTGGATTGGCTCTCTTTGGGGGAGTTGGGGGGGGGTATTCCGGAAAAATTAGAAAAAGTGAGGTATTGGAGAGTAAAAAGTAAACGCTTGGAGAGATCGGGATGAAACTTAATGGGAAGAACAAGCACAAGTTCTAGATATGTTATTGACATAACTGAACCGGGTCGACTCTCTTTGGGGGAGGGGGGATTTCCTGTGATTTGGCGAGTTTGGTGCTTCTAGACGTTCAAGCACGTTATATTGGTAGGCGTGTAAGGGACCTGCACAAATTGACTAGATAACAGTTGTATCCCCGATTCGACCATCTGTGGGCAAGAGGGAGAGGAAAAATCAAAGAAAAAATGAGGTATTTATAACTTAGAATGGATGATCGGATCTTGATGAAATTTGATATTTATAAAGACCTCGTGTCCCAGAGCTCTTATTTTAAATTCCGAATGTATCCGGTGATATTGGGGAAGATGGAGGGAGAAACGCGAAATCTTGGAAAACGTTTAGAGTGAAGAGATCGGGATGAAACTCGGTGATAAGAATAAGCACAAGTCCCAGATACGTGATTAACATAACCGGACTGAATTCGCTCTCTTTGGGTGAGTTTGGGGGGAGGGACGTTAATTCGGAAAATTTTGAAAAATGGAGGTAGTTTTAACTTACGAATAGGTGACCGGATCTTAATTAAATTTGATATTTAGAAGGGATTCATGTCTCAGAGCCTTTTATTTCAAATCCCGACCAGATCTGGTTACATAGGGGGAGAGTTGGAGGGTGAAACCGGAAATCTTGGAAAACGCTTAGTGTGGAGAGATCGGGATGAAACTTGATGGGGAGAATAAGAAAATGTCGTAGATACGTGATTGACGTTACCAGACTGGGTCCGCTCTCTTTGGGGGAGTTAGGGGGGTCCAGTGCTTTGGTGAGTCCGGTGCTTCTGGACGTGCTAGGACGATAAAAATTGGTAGGCGTGTCAGGGACCTGCGCAAATTGAATTGATAAAGTCATTTGCCCCGATTCGATCTTTTGTGGGGCTGAAGGGAAAAGAAAAATTACAAAAAATGAGGTATTTTTAACGTACGAATGGGTGATTGGATCTTAATGAATTTTGATATTTAGAAGGACCTCGTGTCTCAGAGCTCTTATTTTAAATCCTGACCGGTATTAAGCCTCTGATTTTCCTTTTAAATCAGTCTATTGATTGTTAGAATTTTGCTAGAGCTCATGCCATATGAGCTCTACCAGAAATCTATTTTTTCTTTTATTCCATAATTTACCTTGCTTTTTTTTTACCCAGTAATTGAAATTTCTGAGGCTGTGTTATAACTATAATAGATTAAAATTCAGTTTAAACTATCAAAGCAGTGCAAAAGGGTAGATACGGCGCGTTCAAGCTCTAAGATAAGCGAAAACCTTAACAACGTCTCTAGTTCCAGGATTTCCAAGCTCCATCATATACCAGGGGAAAATGCCAACCAGAACTTTCAGAAGAGGTGTTCGTCCCAAAGCTTTCTACTGCACAGCGTGCAATAAGGGGTTCACCTCTATTGGACGTTTAAGACGGCATTATTCTACAAACATCCATCAGAATGCCGTAAAATATAGTGGATTACCCGATCCAGCGAGAAGTAAGTTCTTGAACTCTTTTTTTATGTTGTGACAAAAAAAAACGGCTCGTCGAACATAATTGAATGGTACCTATGATTTTTGAAAAAAGGGAAGTACCCAATGATTTTAGGAAAACCTTAATTAGACCACTGTATAAGAAAGGTGACAAGAGTGAGTGTCGTTATTATTGAGGCATTAGTCTGGTCTCTGTAGGTAGCAAATTACTGAGTAATATGATACTTTTTAGACTGAGACATGCTGTAGACAAAGTTTTAAGGGAAGAACAATGCGGTTTTAGAAAAGGTAGAGGATGTGTCGACCATGTTTTCACTCTTAGGTTAATAATTGAGAAGTCCCTTCGTTGTCAAACACCTTTGGTCCTTAGTTTTATCGATTATGAGCAAGCTTTCGATTCTGTTGATAGAACAGCGTTAACAAAGGTCTTATCGTTATATGGTATACCAGAAAAATACATTAAAGTTATCTGCGCTATGTACGAGAATAATACTGCTGCGGTTAAGGTAGGAAATGAGGTTAGCAACTGGTTTTGTATTAAATCAGGAGTTAAGCAGTGTTGTGTTCTATCCCCCTTTATATGGATCATTTTGATGGACTTCGTCTTAAGGAGCACAGAAAAGGCGATTGGGGACCATGAATCAAATGGGGAGGAAGAACGCTCCTGGACTTAGATTATGCTGATGATTTAAGCATATTAGATGAAAGTGTGAGCAAAATGAATGAATTTTTAGAGGTTTTACGAGTTCAGGGTGCTAAAATAGGCTTGAAAATTAATGTTAAGAAGACTAAGTCACTAAGGCTAGGAATAAGTGAAGATGAACAGGTGACATTAGGTAACGAAAAGATTGATCAGGTTGGGAGCTTCAGTTACCTTGGTAGTATTATTAGTAAAGATGGTGGGAGCAGTGAAGATGTTAAAAGTAGAATAGCTAAAGCTGAGGGTGTTTTTTCACAGTTAAAAAAAGTTTGGAAGAATAGAAATATAAGCCTACAAACCAAGATTAGAATATTGGAAGCTACAGTGATGACAGTGGTCAAATATGGCTCTGAAGCATTGGCACTCCGAAAAGCAGATGAAAATTTACTAGATGTTTTCCAGAGAAATTGCCTACGGATTGTTCTGGGTACCCGGCTGATTGACCGTATTTCAAACAGTAGGTTGTACGAAAAGTGTGGTTCAATCCCGCTTTCTGGGGCTATAATGAAAGAAAGGTTGATATGGCTAGGCCACGTTCTACGGATGAAGGATGACAGATTACCGAAGATTGCCCTTTTTGGCCAACCGTCTGGGGCTACACGGAAAGCAGGTCGTCCTTGTCTGGGTTGGGAGGATGTCATAAATAAAGATTTAAAGGAAATGGGAACTTCCTGGGAGGGTGTAAAGAGGGAGGCTTTAAATAGACTAGGTTGGAGGAGGAGCGTGCGTAGCTGTGTTGGCCTCAGGTGGCTTAATACCGCAGTGAGTTATTCGTAGTAGTAGTAGTAGTATTTTGAATTATTCCCGCATGCTCAAGTAATAAATAATGAAAAATGTGGGGTTCTAAAGAGGGTAGTCGGAGCCAAATCACAGTATAGATATATACGAACAATAGCAAAAAGTCCTTTAACCTCCATTGAAGAATTTTGAAACACATCTGAAACAACACAAGCTATACCACTCATCTTGACCCCGTCTTCGCGCACGCACAATTCTTAGCGCATCATGATGAGAAACTATTGCTCTGACCATTTTGGAATTTCCCAAACAGCGCGCTATTAATGCGCGTGATGTTTGGAGAAACTTTTCGCTACTGTTCGAATGTATATATTTATACAGTGGAACCAAATGATAAATGTTGGTATAAACGTTTTTTTTAAGTTCTAGAGTTAACAACTTTTTTTTTTTATGCTGCAGTAAGGCCACTAAAAGAGTGTAAAGAATGTTCAAGTAAATTGAAACGAGTTTGAAAAAGAATCTTCACGGAAGAAACAATATCTACCAAATATTATTAATTATTTGAATTATTTTTTTTTGTATTTATCATGGAGAACGAATGCTCTTTGAAAGTTGGAGGGGGCTAATTCGGTCGTAAATGCTCTGTTCTGTTACTTTTTTTAGAACAAAAACCGATCGCATGACACCCGAGCACTTTTGTACTGTTTACGCCTAGAGCCCAAGGTGGCATCAGGTAAACTTTTTTAGAGAGCAATTTTAATGAGAACGGTTAGAAAATGCAAACACTATACCCCAGTGGTTACATGACACGTGCTTTTCCCCAAAGGAAAAGGTCTCAAATTCTTCAAATATCATGTTTCAAAGGAAAGACCTAAATGTACTAGTCAACATAATTTAATTCTAGTAAAATAACGAGCTTTCCTGGGCTTTTAGCTATCAAAAGATCCTTTTCGTTTACTTTTGCCTCCTCTGCACCGTAGAGATGACAGCTCCCGTCTTCGGCCCTGAGGTTGGGTCGAGATTCTTATGGGTTATTTTTATATGAGAGGAGAGGGGAGGAGGAAGAGAGGAGAGGGGCAAGAGTTTTTAACTTAGCTTGAAAGTCTAAATTGCGGATTTGTTTGATATTTCATAATTTGTGTACACATTTGTTTGTGGGATTGACTAACTCGTGTGCATACTAAAGGCATCCACACAGTATTAAAGGCCTTTGACGCCACTGGTGTCTGCTTTAAGCCCACACACGTCTCGACCTTACACTTTTTTCCCATAGTCTCTTATGTGTTTGGTGTAATTGTAAACATATATACCCGTAGCAAATATAGTGTTTTGAATAAACCAATTATAACTTCCAGCCTATATTTCATTGAACTAGATGTGATATTTTACAAAATTGAAAAATTGGAATATAACCATATAATAAGAAGTATGCTACTGTTAATGAATGGGTTCACGACAGAAAGGTCAAGTGCCTTGGAGGGGTTACAGAGTCCTTGTTGCATTAAAAAAAAAAAATGTGGTTGTGTTGTTTTTTTTTTGCAATACACGTGTTATCCCAATCAAAATCAATATTCAGTGCTAGGATATAAGCTGTTATCGAACAAGAATCTCGAACCCTATGAATTAAATGTGACCTTAATTTTCGTAATGTACCCCTTTTGACCGTGCTGAATTTTTATGACCTAATGGTTGAAAATGTGTCTAAAAAGCACGATTGTGTCCGCGGCAGTCCTGCAACCATTTACTTATTTTTTAAAATTTAAATATTTCAAATTTTGAAATTAAGTAGCTACCGTATAATTTCTTTTGATCTGACGTCGGAAGTCGTTTTAATGTAGTATTCTTGCTTAACGAAAAATGTATGGGCATATAATTATCGTGCTGATAACAATTGTCTACCTTTATATGTACAAATATTGTGTTTTGGTTCTCAATAAGATTTGAAAAGATTGATGATTTCGGGGGTATTAAGGAAGGAATGAGTTTTATTGGGGTGAAACAGATAATTTTTGTGAAATCCTTGATTTTTTGGGAAATTGGAAACACTAATTCGAATCCTTATTTTTATGTATGATGTATTTTCATTTTCAGAAAAGAAGAAACTTAAAGCTGGTGATACGACAGCATTATCTCAAGCCTCTTTGAGTCCTTCCCCAGGGAGTCCTGAGTTATCAACTAGCTCAGGTGACGAAACTCAATTCTCAGTTCATCAACTAGCTCAGTGCTACGAAGATTCTCTTGGGACACTTAATATGCCAACTGCATCTCAAGGGCAAATGTCACCGGAGCATTTTCGTCAAGACTTTCAATCAGTGTCTCAGCAGGGTCATTTCTACTGTAGTAATCAAAATAATTTCAAAGAAACTGTTAGAATTACCTCAAATTTGTCAGTTACCACTAGCAATACATTTGGTTTTACTGGTACCAACGGAAATGGTCCTTCAAATCTATTACGTTCTAACAATTCTGAATTTTCGCAAGTCATTCCATTTTCAACTGAAAATACATCTACGAATAGTACGACTAACGGAACATATTCAACCTCAACGAGTCTCCCTGTCTTGAACCAATCACCAGCCAATGGGCCTCAATCACATTCTGACTTACCTCATTTTCAGTCACAAGCTAGTCAGTACGCTTCGGAGTCCACTCAATCCCTTCGTTGTTTAGAATCGTTTGCTTTGGGTCCAATTTATTCTTCATTTTCAAGTACCTACAATCAAGACGATCCTAATTTTTGCGATTCAGCGCTTCCCCCAAACTCTCAAGTCCCACCCTCGGAAGGTACTAGAGGAGCTAAAGCAAAGGCGGAGCTAAAGCTGAAACAGAGTGATATAGGAACATCTTATTGTTTTAAAACAGCCCAACCCTCTATTTCTGCTATTCCATGCATACCTTATAACTTATCGACTGTGTCAAAGGATGATAGTTTACCTAAATTGCTCGTTAAAAAGAAGCCTAAAAAGATCAAGAAAAAAGTCCGGGAACTTTTAGTTGCTTCAAAATCAGAGTTGCATGGCAATGCGTTCCCAATTGAGATAGTTGTGAATAAAAAGTATGTGTCTCCTCCTTCACCCCCTCGAGCTCCGTGTGAAATCCCAATACCTTTGCAGAATGAAATTTTGCCGTCTTTTAGTGAGTCTCCTGTTGAAAGTGAAACTCCTCAAGTGACTGAAAATCTGCCTTATGATGAAGCCAATTTAGGCTTTAATAATAACAATACGTTGGCTATTAGTGGAAAACTGGTTTTTGGAAGAGTTAGTGGGAGTAGTGACGGAAACTCATCCACCGCAGTAAATCCACAGAGGTAAGATTATCATAGAAAATTTTCTGTTCGTTAGTAATTCAGTTCATTCGTTTAGTTTTGTTTTATATGTCTTGTGCTATAAAGAAGTATGGCTCTGAAGTCAGAGTCTCTGCTCCACTTTATTGGTTTCAAATATTATGTTTTTATTATTTTATTCTCATTTAACTATTAATGTACTTTAGAATACTTTTTACATAAGTCCTATTTGTATCTTAAAATTTACTGGTTCTTTTCACAGATTTTTTTGTTATTTAATTACAATTATAACTTAAAGCCTCCTCCACTAGTTCAGACCTAGTTAAGCTTTTGAGTATAATTTGGTCAAATTTTAACCAGCAAATTTAATTTAGTTTCTTGGTAATTGAGTTTGAAACTTAGACCCGCATAGGTTATATACTTTCTCAACAAGCAAATACCTTACTATGTAATAGATGCCTTTCCTATTTCCTCTCATCCATCTACTGTGTTTAGTGTAAATCGTACTCAAATATTGTTTTGTTATAAAGACACATTTCGTTTATTTTTAGAGAGTCTAATACACGACGCAGAAAGATGAGAAAAGCATACGCTAAAAGGTATTTTAAGTTGAAATAATTGAAGGTAAAACTTTTGAATCTGAGAACTATAAGGACGATCTTATTTTTTTTTTTTGATTTAAGTGAAATAATGCACTAGGTGAAGAAGTCTTTAATATTGTTATACTTTTGATCACCTTAGTCACTTTTAAAACATAAATAAGTTGTTTTTTTCCATTCTGTTTCCACATTTATTTTCCTTTTTTTCTTCTTTCTGATGTTCTTCTTCATTATCTTGCTCTCTTTACAACTGATATTGTTTCACATCAGGAGCAATAGCCTCTTGCTTCTTATGTTTAATAAAATCCATCTGTTTTTATGGGACTTGATATCTACCAAGTGACATATAGCGATGGCAAATTCTGTCGGTCGGTCTCTCTGTCCTGGTTTTGCTACTTTAGGCACTTCCAGGTAAGCCAGGACGATGAAATTTGGCAGGCGTGTCAGGAACCACACCAGATTAAACTAGAAATTGTGAGGTATTTTTAACTTACGAACGTATGATCGGATCTTAATTAAATTTAATGTTTGGAAGGATATCGTGTCTCAAAGCTTCTTATTTTAAATTCCAACCGAATCTGGTGACATTGGGGGGAGTTGGGGCGGAGGGGAAGGAACCTAAAATCTTTGGAAAACGCTCAGAGTGGAGGGATCGGGATGAAACTTGGTGGTAAAAAATAAACACAAGTCCTAGATACGTGATTGACATAACCGAAACGGATCCGCGCTATTTAGGGAAGTTGGGAGGGAGGGTTAATTCTGAAAAATTTGAAAAAATGAAGTATTTTTAACTTACGAAGGAGTGGTCGGATGCTAATGAAATTCGATGTTTGGAAGTTTATCGTGTCTCAGAGCTCTTATTTTAAATTCCGACCGGATCCGGTGACATTGGGGGGATTTGGGGGGGGGGGAGAAACCAAAATTCTTGGAAAACGTGGAAACTGAGGTATCTTACGAATGGGTGATCGGATCTTATGAAACTTGATATATAAAAGGATCTAATGTCTCAGATGCTCCAATTTCAATTCGAATCCGATCCAGGGACATAGGGGGTTGGAGGGGGGAAACAGAAATATAGGAAACCGGAAATCTTGGAAAACGCTTCGAGTGGAGAGATCGGGATGAAACTTGATGGGAAGCATAAGCACAAGCTATAGATACGTAATTGACATAACTCGAACGGATCCGTTCTCTTTGGGGGAGCTGGGGGGTGTTAATGCGGAAAAATTAGAAAAATTTAGGTATTTTTAACTCAAGAACGAGTGACCGGATCTTAATGAAATTTGATATTTAGAAGGAACTCATGTCTCAGAGCTCTTATTTGAAATCCTGACCAAATCTGTTGACATTGAGGGGAGTCGGAGGGGGAAACCGGAAATCTTGGAAAACGCTTAGAGTGGAGAAATTGAGATGAAACTTGGTGGGTAGAATAAGCAAATGTAGTAGATATGTGATTGACGTAACCGTAATGGATCCGCTCTCTTTTGGGGAGTTAGGGGGTAGGGTTCAGTGTTTTGGCGAGTTTGGTGCTTCTGGACGTGCTAGGACGATGAAAATTGGTAGGCGTGTCAGAGAGCTGCACAAATTGACTTTATAACAGTCGTTCTCTCCGATTCGACCATCTGGGGGCTGAAGGGAGGGGAAAAATTAGAAAAAAGAGTATTTATAACTAATGAGTAGGTTATCGGATCTTAATGAATTTTGATATTTAGAAGGATCTCATGACTCAGAACTTTTATTTTAAATCCCGACCGGCATTAAGCCTCTGATTTTCTTTTAAAACCAATCTATTGATTTATATAATTTTGCTAGAGCTCATACCATATGAGCTCTTGGCTCTTCCGGCCTCGTCACAAGTGCTGTATGAGCTCTTAGCTCTTTATATTTACATTTTTTGTTTGTCAATATACTAAAAATATGAAAAAAAGGGCAATTTTTTTGGAAAAAGCTGTAAATGCTTATTCGACATAAGGAAAAGCTTAAAACATGCAGTTTAAGTGGCACAGGTTTCGTGTGCATTTTCAAATACACACGAAAGGAAGCTAGTGGTTCAAAAAAAGATTTTTGGGGGAAAACCTGTTCAAATTATCAAAAACAGTAAAAAAAGGAAATGATTAGAAATTATAAGTGATTAAAGTGAAATTAAGTGAGTGGGGCATTAAAAGTTTTGAAACTATCCCATGATGCTCCATTTATAATGAGATGTTTACTAATACTGGGATTTTGCTAGCGCTAATTTAAGCCAATTATAATTTTTCTGTCGGAAAATGCTATAAAAAATTTGATTGTCTGAAATTAGCCCTAGCTATATTTTGGTATTAATAAATCCTAAAGAAAAAGAGAATGGTAATTTCCCTTGTTTGTATTTCATATGTTTTTCCATTTATAGCCAGTGAGATTCTGGAATTAATTTAATGCTATATTCAATGTCCTTTACCCTACTCTGAGAAAAAGAGATTTATGACTTCAAGAGGTCAAAGAATTAGATAGTTTTTGACGACTTATAGCCTTTTTTAGTTTATTTTTTATGCATATAAAGTTTTTGGCTTGCGAAATATGCCTTCGTCCATTTGAAGCGCCTTTTTTTTTATTTCAAACTTTTAGATAAGGTACTTTTTGTCAATAAACAATTTTTTCTATAAATGTCCAAGAAATGGGTACGATATATCCAAAAATTCTTTCGTGAATTACCCCCGACCTACTAATCTTCATCTAAGGAGAACGTGTTTCTCTGACGCTCAATCCTAATAAAAAAGTATGGTGGGTGTGCATGCCTAATGTGTTAGGCACAATTAACAAACAAACACAAAGTAGAAACAATAGGGAAATTGTTTTCAAGACAGTGGAAATCAATTCGTCGCTATTTTAGGCACACTTATTCTGCACATTATGTAGTAAGAATTGTTTTCTAGCTTCACACTGTCCAAATACTTTTCCCTCTCCCCTAATTGTAAATATTTAGCCCAAATTATATATTTTCAATCTATTCTGTCTCTTCTCTTTGTCTTGTCTCACGCTAAGCTGAAAGAAATTAACGAAAAAACCGGTTTGACAATGCGTCAATGAATGGACAACTTGAGTGGTCGGGGGTATATCTTATAAGTATAAAAAAAATTCTGAAGTTTTTCTGTGTGCACCTTAGGGGGATGTGCGACCCCAAGAAGCCATGATGTTATTGTTTTGCTTATGTTTTAACATTTGTCTTAAATTGGTCTTGATCAAGTGCTTTTCACATATTTAGTATCTTAAGCATTTAGAATTGGAAAGAGGAAAAAACCGCCCTTTAACCAACTTAGTTTTTTTTTTTGCATAACTACCAACTAAAGAAAATCTAACTTTTGTTTTTGAAAAATGAGAGGATGGGGAAATGTTACAAGGTTTCGCCGCTCCTATCTTGATTTTAGGGTTAATTTGTCACGTAATATATTAGCGAAATGTGTCCGTTATTAATAAACATGGCAAGATTTGCTAATTTTTTTTCAAAATGTTATCATTAATTTGACTTTATTTGTTTTAGATTTATTTTAATACAACTGAACATTAAAAAATTTGATCTAAAAAAGCATAGTTTAGAGTGACCACGATGGGTTGTGTTTTGATCTGTAACACAAATGTTTCGAATTATTCAGATGAAAAGAGCAAAATATGTAAGGGACACTACTGAAAAGTACAGAAAGTGGAACTGCCTTATTTCAAAACTACTACTACCTTCAACAACTCACCGCTTCACCAAGCCGCCTGAGGCCAATGCTGCTACGCTCGCTCCTCCTCCACCCCTATCTGTTTAAAGCCTCCCTTTTTACTCTCTCCCAGGAAGTTCCCGTTTTCGTTATATCTTTTTTATGACGTCCTCCCAGACGAGGACGAACTGCTTTCCGTTTAGCCCTAGGTGGTTGGCCGAAAAGGACAATCTTCGGCAATCTGTCATCCGCACAACGTGCCCTAACCATTTCAACCTTTTTTTCATTATAGCCCTAGAAAGCGGGATTGAACCACATTTTTCGAACAGCCTACTCTTTGAAATACGGTCATTCAGCCCGGTACCCAGTACAATCCGTAGGCAATTTCTCTGGAAAACATCTATCAAATCTTCATCCGACTTTTGGTGCGCCCATGCTTCAGAGCCATATTTGGCCACCATCATCACTCTAGCTTCTAATATTCTAATCTTGGTTTGCAGACTTATTCTTCCAAACTTTTTTTAACTGCGAAAAAAGCACCCTGAGCCTTGGCTATTCTACGTTTAACATCTTCACTAATCCCACAGTCTTTACTAATAATACTACCAAGATAAGTGAAACTGCCCACCTGATCAATCTTTTTGTTACCCAGTGTCATCTTTTCATCTTTGCTTATTCCTAGCCTTAGTAAAATAGTCTTCTTAACATTAATTTTCAAACCTATTTTTGCACCCTGAACTCGCAAAACCTCTAAAATTTCATCATTTTGCTCACACTTTCATCAAGAATGCTTAAATCATGAGCATAATCTAAGTCCAGCAGAGTTTTTCCTCCCCATTTGATTGCGTGGTCTCCCATTGCCTTCCTGTGCTCCTTAAGACTAAGTCCATTATTTGATCCATATAAAGGGGGATAGAACAGAACCCTGCTTAACTTCTGATTTAACACAAAACCAGCTGCTAACCTCATTTCTTACTTAACCGCAGAAGTGTTATTCTCGTACAAAGCACTAATCACTTTCATGTATTTGTCTGGTATACTGTACAAGGATAAGACCTTTGCTAAAGCTCTTCTATCAACCGAATCAAAATTTTGCTCATAATCTATAAAACTGAGGACCAGAGGTGTTTTATAGCTCAGGTACTTCTCAATTATTAACCTAAGAGTGAAAATTTGGTTGACACCTCCTCTACCTTTTCTAAAACCACACTGTTTTTCTCTTAAAAGTTCGTCTACAGCGTCTCTCAGTCTAAAAAGTATCATATTACTAATTAATTTGCTACCTACAGAGACTAAAATAATGCCTCGATAATTACCACACTCACTTTTATCACCTTTCTTATACAGTGGTTTAATTAAGGTTTTCCTAAAATTGTTAGGTAGTTTCCCTTTTTCCAAAATCATATTCATAATCTTCAGTAATTTATTTCTAACCTCGGAGTCACCATATTTAAGAAACTCATTTACCACACTATCAGCACCTGGAGCCTTATTATTCTTTAAAGCTTTTAGTACTGTCGCAAACTCTTCCTCACAAAACAAATCTTCCTTCACATTCAAGGTATCGGACTTTTTTTTATTTTCCTCTATATCTTTTCCTACAACTTTATCTCGGTTTAGCACATTCTCAAAATGTTTCACCCATCTCTCTATAACTCTTTTATTATATCTAATTGTGGCCCCGTTCATAACTTTAATTAAATAAAAAAAGAGATTTTTTTTAACTGATAGTAAGGAGTGATATTAAAACTTAAAACGAACAGAAGTTACTCCGTATATGAAAGGGGCTTTTCCTCATCAACGCCCCTCTTTACGCTAAAGTTTGACTCTTTTTCTTAACCCTACCTTTTAAAACAGTAAAAAAAAATTAGCGTAAAGAGCAGGGCGTTGAGGAAGAAAAACCCCTTTCATATACGGAGTAATTCCTGTTCGTTTTAAGTTTTAATGTCGCTCCTTACTTTCACTTAAAAAAAAAACTTGTTTTTTTATTTAATTTCTGAACGTTTTTGAATTAATGCATGTTTTGATTTTGGCTCTCCGCACATAAATAATTCAAACGAAATTTGCATATTAATTTTTTGACGCTAAATGGCTTTCTCATAGTTTTAAAAATTTTGAGAAAAAAGGAGCGAGGGAGAAGGCCTAATTGCCCTCCAAATTTTTGATTACTTAAAAAGGCAACTATAAATTTTAACGAACGTTTTACGTTCGTTAAATTTTCGAACGTTTTCATGAGTAAAAAATATGCTTAACTTACATAACGAACTTTTATATTCGTATGTTTTTATTACGAACATGAATGGATTCACCCCCTCGTCAATACCTCGCTCTTTACACTAAAACTTGAATTTTGTCCCAATTCCTTAAGAATGACCCCTGAATCACAAAGGCCGTAGAATTGGTTGAAATTACTAAAAATACTTTAGCGTAAAGAGCGAGGTATTACGAGGATGTCAACCCCTCATCCATAATAATTTCTGTTCGTTTTAAGTTTTAATGCTGCTGCTTACTTTCAGTTGAAAAAAACTTTTCATATTTATTTTTTCATTGTTTTTTCAAATAATGTTAGAAAGCCCTGCCCCCCTTCATTGAAATTCTTTTCCTTCATGACAAATTCCTCCATGGAAAGATTCTTCCACGTAACCCCCCCCCCCTCCGCCTCTCAGCTTCTCCCCCCCAAATCCAGAAATTCCCCTGGAAACGTCTTTACGCTTCCTAATAGCCATTAGTATATGTAAACAACGGTCAAAGTTTGTAACTTGCAGCCCCTCTCACGGGGACTGTGGGGAAGTAAGTCGTCCCTAAAGACATAGTTATTAGGTTTTCGACTATGATGAATAAAATGGCTATCTCAGAATTTTGATCCGGTGACTTTGGGGAAAAATGAGCGTGGGAGGGGGCCTAGGTGCCCTCCAATTTTTTGGTCACTTAAAAAGGGCACTAGAACTTTTAATTTCTTTTAAAATGAGTCCTCTCGCAAGATTCTAGGAACACTGGGTCGATACGATCACCCCTGGGAATAAAACAACAAACAAACAAACAAATAAACACGCATCCGTGACCTGTCTTCTGGCAAAAAATGCGAAATTCCACATTTTTGTAGATAGGAGATTGAAACTTCTACAATAGGGTTCTCTGATACGCTGAATCTGATTGTGTGGTTTTCGTTAAGATTGTATTACTTTTAGGTGATGTTTTCCCCTATTTTCTAGAATAAGGTAAATATTCTCAGGCTCGTAACTTTTGATGGGTAAGATTAAACTTGATGAAACTTATATATTTAAAATCAGCATTAAAATGCGATTCTTTCTATGTAACTATTGGTATCAAAATTCCGTTTTTTTAGAGTTTTAGTTACTATTGAGCCAGGTCGCTCCTTACTACAGTTCGTTCCCACGAACTGTTTGACTGAGACAGGTCCGGAATGAATACCCCCTATCAATTTATTGACATGCCAGTATAACATTTTACTGTTATGCGGTCTAGCTGCATCTTCCAGAATCTTGGCAATTTTATCCATGGCGTTCACTTCACACCTCCTTAGTTCATATTTTAAGGCTTTCTCCACCTTCTTTACGTTCCTTTTGTTTTCATATGATCTATCACTCAGATAATTCTTGTACAGGCTACTTTTCCTCTATATTAAACATAAAGATTTTTCAATAATATTCCTAGCTGTGGTCTTAACTTTCTTCCCTATGTTATCATCAGTAACTTTACAAATTATTTTTCTAAAATTATTCCAACCATCTTCTACATTTTCAAATTTTAAACTCTCAAGTTTGGTTTTCAGCTGTCTTGGAAAGTTTCTCTTAAATTCTCAGCATGGAGTCTACCAACATCATAACTTCCCAGGAGGCAGTTGCCATTCCAAAATGTTAGCTTTAAATTAACCCTAGCCGCTACTAAATGATAATCTTTACTTTTAACATCAATAACAGCACTCCTATGTACCCTAGTATCTTGTTTTGATCCTGCCAGTCTACGGTTTACTATAAAACAATCAATGAGGTTCGCTGTCTTACCATCACGTGAATACCATGTTAATTTGTGGGCCATTTTATGACCAAACACTGTATTAGGTATAACTAAATTGTTATACCTACAAAATTGCAAAAGTCTGTAGCCATTACTGTTTTCTTTTCCCACACCAAATTTACCTAGGCTAGAATACCATCTATTCGTATTTCTACCGACCTGGGCGTTAAAATTTCCTAGTAAAAACATTTTATTTATACCTGGGACCCTGTCTATTTGCTCCTGTAAGTGTAAGTAAAATTCATCCGAGTCACTAGTATCTCTTTCAATCGGTTCCACATGTCATATATTACTATAACTGATAGTATGAACTTTTTAGTCGTATAATGAGCAATTAGTTTTCTATTATTAGTACCTTCCCAGCCTAAACAAGACTTAGCAATTTCCTTATTCATCGTGAGCCCTACTCCCTGTCTCTTTATCCCATCCTTTGTGTGTGAATAAACAAATTTTACAGCACTTAATTTCATGCTTTCTACCCCTGGTATATGAGTTTCTAAAACTCCTAATAAGCCCAGTTTAAATCGTCTGAATTCGGCAGTCAAACGGTCAATACAATAGTCATTTTTTAACGTCGTAACATTCCAAGTTCCAATTTTCATGTTTTTTAAATCATTGAAATAATTTTGGCCTCAGGAAAAGCAATGATCCCGGATACCAGTGCAGGAATGGGATAACATATCTTTTTAACTCTGCACCGACGCGCTTAAGCCGGCTTAGAACCAGACAGCAAGAAGTCCCTTGGATCTCCAGTATGAATGGAGGCTTCTTGCAATCCTGGGCCCATCTTTGTCACAATTTTGTGTTCAGAACTTGGCGATGCTCTTCTATCAACAAGAGTCCAAATTCTGCACAGACAGTCTCAGGCCTATTACGAAAAACCCAGAGACCAAAGACACTGTATCCTTGGCCTTTTTTTAATACAAATTTTTCTTCGCTGTTTTCATCCAAGAACAAATATGTATTACGCAGCACAACCTACAGTATTGTCAGAATTATAGTGATCCTCTCTAACAGCGAAGGGACTAACGGTTTAACGGAGACCAACTTTGCAGCAGCTCTCAACCAACCTCTCAACCAACCTTGCAGCAGCTGGGATTGCAGCACCCCGAGCCTCATATTCCCAAGCAGAACATCAATCCACTATGCTGCCATAGAGTTATAAATTAAATAACTTTTTTGAAAACTACGAGTTTTAAAGAATGGCTAATATTTGTTACATGGGAAGTATGGTCCGCCTAATTTGATTGGCAATCTGATATTTTTTGGCCAATCAAGTCATCAAAAAAATAAAGTAATTAATCTGAAAGTTGGGGGGGGGGGTTTGTAAGGATAATAGAAAGGGCTCTGGACGCTTTTGGGTTCGTCTGTCAATTAAAAGGGACACTGAGAATATGATTTTATTCTTGAATGAGCTTTCCCAAGACTTCGAACGATCATCCGCTCATGATACTGAAACAAAAAGTAAAAACAAATATGTGGGAGAGTCATGGCTCTTTTGACCATGTCTACTATGAAAAAAATAATAGCTAGTCTACTAATTATAAAGTAATAAAATAATACCATACTTAAAACCATCTGAAAGTTGGTATTTTAGGGTTTAAAGTGAAGGAAATACTATTAAAATCGAAGCCCCTATTATAGCAGATACTTCAGAACAAAAGACAAATTTTTCTGAAATAGGTATTTCTGAAACAATAAAATAGTTTCTCCTACTTTCCAATTCTTGAACTTTAAAACCTCTTTTTATGGTGGGAAGGCACTGGCACAAATCTGACTCCTCCTCTGTGTAAACTCCCAGAGTTCCGAAGAACTGCCAAAAACCTGTTGTAGAATCTTGCGCTGGGTCTCGTTGAGGAAAAGTAATGGCTGTTCAATTTTATTTACTTTTTACGTTTTGGTTTTCGTTTAAATTTTTGTTTTGGTTTATCGGTATTTCATCCTCTGTTAAATGTCACCCATAAAATAAATACATGCTTTAATTATTCGGGCTAATGTACTTTTAATTAATTCCGCTCTCTTGGAAACCAATGTCTGATACGGAAGATCTTCTCTATATCTGTATTAAACACTTCCCTGAAATAGATTTGTAAGCACCTGCTAGTCTGAATAACAGATAATCACAATATAAGAAGATGATAATTTGAAAAGCCAAAGTGTTTTTGTCACAAGTGTTTTTTTTTTGTCGTGTTTAAATTTGTTATGTACTAATTGTCTAACTGAATTTATCAATCCTCAGTAAGCCTGCCAGCCGTGAATGCTTCCCAGCCAATATCTTTTCGAATTTCCTTACTGAGGCTGATGTTAGCGCCATCACTGGAGGGGGTAAAGTGATATATCGCTGCTCATATTGTGACAAAAATTTCAATTGCATTCGCTACCTCACAAAACACTGTAACAGTTACCACAGAGGAGATCGACCTTTCAATTGTGAAGTGTGCGGTAAACGATTTTGCGATGAAGAATACTACAAATTTCACCAATCGATACATGTTGGCAGCAAGCCCTAAATGTGCCATCAGTGCCCAAAGCAGTTCAATCATAAAAGAGATCTAAATAGACACATGAGCTTACATACTGGTTCAAAGCCATATAATTGTCCAGTTTGTCAAAAAGGATTTATTCGAAAACATCATATGTATAAACATAGTGCCACAATACATAACGTAAACGCGGAAGATCCACTCACCTAAAGGAGTTGGGGGTAGAAGATGACAGTCGTAGTTCTGCAGCGGCCTAGATATTCTGGAGCTTAATCAGTTATGATGTAATTAGTGAATCTCATCAGCTCATTTACGAGTTTGATAAATTTGATAATTATTTTTGTGCTAATAGCTAAATCAGGTACCTGAGAGTTTGCGCCGAATATTACGAAGTCGATTTTTCTTGCCTTCTCTCTACTTCCTTGTAGTATTTTATGATCTTTCGTCATTTTACTGTATTTTTTTCAGTCTATAGATGCATTTTTGTTCTTGGTTTATGGTAATTAAACCTTAGAAAATCAGAATTATTATTCTTGAATATAATATTCTTATAACGCCCTATTCTTAGGTTTGGAGAGGGGGTTGATTGTGAAATTTCTTCCACTTTTCACGTTTTAACTAGTTTCTGTGCTATTCTTTCTCTTCAGTGTATCATATTTTCAAGAATTCAGTCATTTCACTTTTCTTAGAAATATTCAACGTAATTGGCCATCAAACTAAACACTTGGTTTATTAACAGTGAGTTTTTCAACTATAAATCAATGATCCCTTGAACCCGGATCTTTATTTGATTTTTTTTTTTTTTTTTTAAGCATTGAATATCCTTCTTCAAAGTATCAGACTAATTGAAAGAAACATCTTTCAGAAGGTTTAGTGTGGCAGTTTGTTCATAATCATATTTTGAATTGCTTATCTTTTTGTTCAATATTCAGTTTTACTGTTTCTAAAACGAAACTCCCTAACCACAAAATATGACAAGGGGGCAGTTTTCCATCTCCTTGGAAGTTTAAAAACAAATATGCATTAAAGCATTTCAAACATACGAAGACACACTGATATGTTAAAAAATTATTTTAGATCTTGCTTTGTTATTTCTATTTTTGGGAAAAAGTCAAACAAGCCTGGTTGAAACAGAAGAATGAGAAAAGAAACAGCGCAATTCCGCTTTGGTATTTTAAATAAAATAAAAATTTATTTTTAAAATAATAAAAAAAGAATATTATAATATTAATTATAAAGAATATATTATAATTAATAATTATTTATTATTATTATTTATAATTAATAATAATTATAATTATTAATTATAAAGAATATATATATAATATAATATATAATAAAGATTATAATATTGCTCCTTTGGACAGTTCTTAGGGGAATCCTCATTCTTTTGAAATATATACATAACTGTAGTATTAGGTTATTTCACTCTTTAGCTGTTAAACATTGAAATATTCGATTTTTTCTTTTTTTGCTATTTAAAAAAAAAGACAATCCTACCTAGTTGAAGCAAAAGACTGAGGAAATGCTAATCTTTTTGTTCGATATTCAATTCTAATGTCACTAAAAACGACCTAACCATTACGAAATAAACAGACCTCTAAATTAAAGGTCTATAAACCAATTTGTGCTTACCATTTGTTTAGAATTGAGTATTTTATGGTAGAAATAAATATGTTTAGCAGTCCTCAGCCGTTACGAGATAACCAGACCTCTAAATTAAGGGTCTATAAACCAGGCTGTGCTTGCCGTTTAGAATAACGAATATTTTATGGTAGAAATGAATATTTTTAGCAGCCCTTAGCCATTACGAGACAACCGGACCTTTAAATTAAGGGTCTATAAACCCATTTGTGCGTACCAATGTTTAGAATAAAGAGTTCTATGGTGGAAATAAACATTTTTAGCAATCCTTAGCCATTACAAGATAACTAGACCTCCAAATTAAGGGTCTATAAACCAATTTGTGCAAATTACGAGTTTAATATGGTCATCTTTCGTTATCACTAAAAAAATCGTTGACAGGTTTCACGAATAATCATAGAACAGTTACAAAAAACACGTCTCCTTGTCCAGGTTGCGTCAGACAATTAATAACAATGGACTTTAAATTTCCCTATCCCTTTTATTGTTGCAAGAAAGTATTAAATGCTTAACACCCCCTCTGTAATTCTTATGCTAGCTTGCTTCTTAATTTAGATCTATCGATCCATTTGAAAAACCACCCTCTTGCAATCGTTCAGACTCACGCTTTCGCCGATTCTCAAAACTCTGTCATCCATAGTAATCTCATTTCTAGACTTTTTTTTTGTTTCCATGGTTCTCTTGGATTGCCACATGTAAACAACTTTATTTATTCGCGAAGTTGGGTGATTTGCATATGTAAACATGCGGTTGTTACCTCATGTCTCGTAATTACTTTTAAAATGTGTTGCTTAATCTAATACATTCTTCTTATGGTAACGGACATATGTAGACATTAGACATTATTGACAAGGTCACTTGAATTTCCATCTGTAAACATTAGACTAACGTTTTGAAACATCTTGAAGAACATTTTGACCAAAAACGTTTTGAAACTTCTTGAAAAAGAAGGTGCTCTGGGTTGGTGGGGATACAGATGATCAAAAGTTCCCCCTGAAAATTCCATGCTAATTGATACATATGAGGCAAAAGTTCCCTAGCATGATATTTATGGACCTTAGAACCCCATGGGATGGATATGTTGTCCTCCAAAGGTTGGCCCAAGGGGGGCTCGGGTTGGTTGAGGCATAAAGGACCATAGGTTCCCTCTCCGGATTCCATATTAATTGACTCATATGGAGTAATGTTCACTAGCACGAAACCTATTGTCATAGGGGTCCCTGGGGAGACAAGGGGCCCACCGAAGGTTGACCTTAGCGAGTTCTGGATTAGCGAGGACATGAATGACCATAATTTCCTTCTGAAAAATTTCCTGCCAATTGATTCATAGGGGACAAATTACACTAGCACGAAATTTATTGACAATGGAGCCCATGAAGGGGGACATGGGACCCTCCGAAGGTTGACCAGGCTCTGGGATAATGGGGTTATGAATGACCTTAAGTTCTCTCTGTAACTCTGTACTAATTGATCCATATGAGGCGAAAGTTCGCTAGCATGAAATTTTATGACGTTGGATCCCCTGGAGGGGGACATCAGGGTTGATGAGGACATGGATAGTCACCAGCTCCCTCTCAAAACTCCATACTAATTTATTAGTATGAGGAAAAGCTTCCCTAGCATGATATCTATTGAGATTGAGGTCCCTGAAGGGGGACATGGGGTCCTCCAAAGGTTGACCAGAGGGGGCTCTGGATTAGCGAGGATATGAATGATCAGAAGACCCCTTAAAAAATACTAACTGATTCATATGAGGCAAAAGTTCACCAGCATAAAATCTATTGAAATTATAGCCCCTGAAGGGGAACATTGGGCCCTCCCAAGGTTGGCCCGAGGGGGGATCAGGGTTGATGAGGACATTGGATGATCATAAGTTCTCTCTCAAAACCCCGTACTAATCGATTCATATGAGGGAAAAATTCGCTATCATGAAATTTGTTGACATTGGGACCCTTGGAGGGGAGCTTGGGGCCCTCCAAAGGTTGACCGGAGGGGTCTCAGACTAAGTGGGGACATGAATAAATATGAGTTCCCTCTAAAACCCATAGTAATTGATTCATATGAGGCAAAAGTTCGCTAGTATGAAACCTATTGACATTGAGGTCCCTGGAGGGGAACATGGGGCCCTTCGAAAGTTACCTATAGGTTAGTGAGGACTTGAATAACCATGAGTTACCTCAAAAAACCCATGCTAATTTATTCATATTAGGCAAAAGTTCGCTAGCATGAAATTTGTTGACATTTGGGTTCCTGGAGGGGCATATGGGGGCCCGCAGTAAAAGTCAATTGTTGGATGGAAAAATTGTATCTTCGTTGACCAGATGATTTTGCTAACGAAGTGCAAAACCATCCATGTGTTTGTGTCTTGACATTGGGGGACCGGTAACCTACTAAAATACCCAGCAAGAAAAAGGAAACTTTTCCCACTTCAAAACATTTTTTTTTTCGAAAATAGAACAAGAATAAGGCTATCTCACTGTTTTTCCACATAATTGCATTTAATCTGTCTTGTGGTCTTTGCATATATTCGAGATTGCCCCTTATAAAGCAATAAAAATCAATTTTCGAGAGAAAAAAAAAATAATACTTTTGTAAACCAGATGATTTTGCTAATGAAGCGTAAAACCATCCAAATGCATGCGCCTTTGCGTAATAAAACGTAAAACCTTACACATTAACAAACTCTTGCGTAAGTCCAGTAATGGATAAAGCCTGTGTGGTCGAAACCATTGAAGTACAAAAGAATAGGGTCGTTGCATTACGAAGATTTTTGGAATCAAAAATAGTGTCGCGTAAGCCAATTAACGGGAAAACCTATCTGGGAGCTTGTACCCATGAGGCTTTCGTGGAGTGGAACGTAAAACCATGCACATCAAGAAACTTTTTGGTAAGTCCGATAATGGAAAAAGCCTATGTGCTCGAATCCCTTACAGTATAAAACAATAGGACTGTCGCTGCATTACAAAGGTTTTTGAACCAAAACAAGTGTTGTTGGCCCTCAAAACTACGTCATTGACAAATGTCGCTAGAATTTGCATAAGTAAACATTAGACGAACGTCTTGGAGAAGGTCCTGAGGGAACACGCCTCCCTGAAGCCATAAGAATTTTTGACAGAGTACTAAGAAATTTTTTTACACGCAGGGTCCCTACTTGACTTCGACTTTGAAGGTATTGAGGGAAAAGACAGAGAGTGATGAAAAATCAGAATCTTGATTTTTGCGTTTTTGGGGAATGGAAATGTCGTTTCCTATTAATTAGAGTCTGGAGTGACTAAAACTGACGTAAGAATTGAAATATTCCATCACGTAGCTCTCAATTTTGATCCTAAGCGAGGCCAGAAGGAGTTAAAATACCATTTGTGGAACTATAATATAATGCATAAAAAAAATGGGAAATATCGTGCTAAATGATGCAGTTTTTCAATTATGACGTCTTTTACGGTCTCCCCGGACTTCAGTTAATATGAAACGACATGTCAATTCAGAAGAAATAGCAGAGCTTAAATCTGTGATCCCCCCCCCCTCTTTTCCCTGAATAAAGGCGTATATATGCAAGCCGATTTTGGAAATGTTATTAAGCAAGTTTTTCTGAACATTTTGTCTCCAAAGAAATTTCCGCTGCTCAAAATGTCGAAGTTTCACCTTCTTTTCTTGTTTTTACTGCACTAGGTTTTGTTACCCCTGAGTATTTATAATGACCGATCCCATTAGCAGATACCCATCGGTCTGGAAATAGTTGCTAAAATCACGTTTCTATGTATGTTTTTTCTCTAAACACTGACAAGTAAAAAGCTGCATTCAGCTTGATTCGAAATATCAACAGCTATATAGCGTTATTCTGTCTTGGAGGCCTCTTTTAGTTTCACACACCTAAACTTTGAAATAATGTTTATTAATTTAAAGCATATACCAAGAAATTTACAAAAAAAGAAAAATAAACAATGTAAATAGAATAAACTGCAAAAAATGATTTTTTTTGTCAGCGTTCAAGATTTCGATTTGTTCCAAAAAAAAGCAGAAGTATCAGTTAATGAATTTGAAACAAATAAACTATTTAGTGGAGTAAAATGGATGCGAATTTGCAGACGACCCTTGGGGTTAGTTTAGCCGTGCTTTTGCTCTCCTTTGCCAAGGTGAGGCCACCAAGCTGAATTTCTTATGAAAAAGCTAGAAGACTCATAACCAGTATACGCAGTGATTTTGTAGCAAAAAGATTCTGATCAGATTAAAATAATAAAAATTAAATAAGACAATGCTATAAATAACAAAACTCAATGTCATGCATCTTATTTGAAAAAAAAAGATAAGAATTAAAATACAAATCGTAGATGTATTTTAAGATAAATTCTTGCAATAAATAATTTAAAAAAGAGGTACCTTACTAATGATTTAAAAAGCAATTTGTTATAATTTAAAAACCAATTTATTAGACTTCAAACGCAATTTTGACTGAAAAAGCTGGTGGCACAATCAGAGGAAGGGTAAAATTAAAACAGCTCAGAAGAAGAAATGGTAGGAGCGTGAGAAACCTTCGAAACTAGTGAAATATCTAGAGGGGTATTTCTAGTTGGGTGCCTTTGACTGTAAATTTCTAAGTATAGCTTAATTGTACCGGTTTCATGTAATATAATGAAAGGATACTGTTTATTATATAGTTATTGACACTCCTAAGTTTGTCTAATGTGTGTGCCATGCCGTTGAAATATGATAAAGTAGTCTTAATCGGACTGTCACCTGAGTTAACTGTGGCGCCGTCTCTTTTCTTGTAAAAATTCCAAGTTTAGCTTAATTGTGCCTGTTTCACGCGATATAACGGAAGAATACTATTTATAATATAGTTATTGACACTATTAAGTTTGTCTAAGGTGTGTGCCATGCCATTCAAATATGATAAAGAAGCCTTAATTGGACTGTTTTCACCTGAGTGAAATGTGGCGCCATCTTTTTTTGCAAAACTAGTAGCATTAAATTTGCTCGGAAGAACACCAGACGACAGACCACTGCCCCAAGAGCTTCTGTCTAACCGTAAGAAGCGGAAGCGATACCGCAAGCGTGGCGGCAAACAAGGTGAGCTGAAGATCCCAGTTATCGTTTCATTAAGATCAACTACTCTTGCTCCGAAAACCTCACCCCATCAACGTATCCTTGTTAAGATGGACTGTTCTACAAATGCCAATATGCCATCTCTTATTCCTTTCAATCAAGCTCCGGTATGTTCGACTAGTAGTGATCAGCTTCTCCCCCTATTAAGGTCAGTGACTTTTAATTCGAAAAATAGAATGTCGAATTTTCTCGTTATAAACTGCCCGTCATTGCGTAACAAAATGGAATAATTTGAAGTTATTGTCCGTCAAAATAGTATCCCAGTTATCGCAGTTACAGAAACTTGGAATCTTGATAGGTTGTCAGGTCATATGGCAGGCTACGAAATTTTCCTGAGCACACGTGCTGATCGAGGTGAGCATAGACTAGGTGGAGGTGTTGCCTTGTACATACGGAAAGACATCCCTTGCAAATTATTACCGGAATTATTTGATCCTGCTCATGAAGTAATCTGGGCTATTTGTAAACCTAAATCTCTTCCCCGTCGCTTTTCTTGTATTATAGTCGCTTCAGTATATTACCCGGAAAGTGCCAGAAATCGGGGTGACTTGGTTTTCCACCTCCAAACAACTATTGATCACCTGAGAAGTATATACAGTAGCCCTGCTTTTATTATAGGAAGAGACTTTAACCAAACCAAGAAGAGTTGGTTATCATCTTGTTTGTCTTTAAAACAAGTAGTACACATACCCACCCACTCTTTGGGGGGCATATTGGACCTTATACTCACAAATTGTTATGATTTTTACTCTCTTCCCTTTTCTCTTGGTCCCTTTGGCATGTCAGACCACAACGCAATTCTTTGGAAAGCAAGAGAGTCTTTACCAAAGCCCAAACTATCCCGTGTCACTGTTCGTCCTTGTACGGAGTCGGCCATCTGTGAATACGGCTGATGGATTGGCACATATGACTTCCCCAAAGTGTACAATACCGGGCTTTTGGAAACTAAGGTATCCGATTTCAATGCCAAGTTATACAGTCAATACCTAAAGATCTTTACAACAAAATCATTTGTTGTTAGTAAATACGACAAACCATGGATATCTCCAGCTGTTAAATCACTAATAAAAGAGCGGTCTCGCCTCTACTCCCATGGTGATATTATCAACGGCAAGAAATCGCGAAATCAAATAGTCTCTTTGGTAAAGAAAGCCAAAGCTCGCTATGGTCGTGAAACCATGCCCTCCCAATTACTTACTTCAGACCCCAAAAAGTGGCACAATGCTGTGAAAAAAGTGACCGGCCAAGCTTTTGACAGCAGTGTAAACATCTGCAATGATGGTGGGTCCTTAATCAGTGCAGAAGAAGTGAGTGAATTCTCCACCAAGATCTGCACTACCTATCCAACTTTTACGGCTCATGAAAAGTCCACCATACTTGAAAAATGTGAGCCTGAGAACAACATAATAGTCAGTGAGTTTGACGTTTACACGGAATTACAGAAGATCAAACCGAATACATCTTCATACCCTGGTGAATTACCTGCCAAACTGCTAGGTGAATATGCAGCCTTCATAGCATTACACGTCCAGCATCATTAACGAGTGTTTTGCTTCTGTCTGTTTCCCGCCACAGTCGAAAAGGGCTTATATTAGAATTATTCCAAAAAAGCGCGCCCCCAGTGCATGCGACGATCTCCGCCCGATCTCACTTACACCTTGTTTGGCGAGAGTAACTCAGGCCTTTATACTCAAGTTTCCTCTGAAGAAAATTCATGGGCGTATTGATAAACTCCAGTACGGTGGACTCCCCAAGTATAGTACTACGATCTACGCAGTACGGATGTTTGACTGTGTTCTCCAATGGCTTGAAAAAGGTAGCTGTTTTGTCGACATTTGCGCAGTGGATTTCCGAAGGGCCTTTGACCTAATCCGTCACCTGACTGCAGGCATGGATCTCCAGGAAATGGGGGCCAAACGACGCAACCTTGGCCTTGTACTTGACTTCTTAACTGGCCGAAAACAAAAAGTCTTTGCACTCCATGAAAACGATTCGGATTCATCATGATCAGATACTCCTTGCGGGGCCCCACAAGGCACGAAATTAGCTGGAATAATTTTCCTGGCTATAATTAATTCCCTACTTAATCATCAGGACGACCGCTACAAGTTTGTAGATGATCTGTCCATAGTTCTCCCTTACCTGGTCGAAAACACTATCATAACAAAGCAGTTTTCAGACCAGTTATTTGATCAGCTAAAGACCGAATGCTCAAGTCATGATCTTACCATTAACGTAGCCAAGTCGAAGATAATTCGTTTCAACCCTCTGAAGCGGAATATAGATATGCCTCTAGTCCCTTTTCCGATTGTGAACGAAATAAAAATCTTAGGAGTAACTTTCACTAGTGACTGTAGTTTCAGTGCCCATATTAATTTAACCGTCCACAAGGCTAATGCAAGCCTTCAGGCACTTACCAAAATGAGGCGTTTTGGGTGTGATACTGAAAGTCTTTTCCGTGCCTACATGTGTTGTGTTCGCCCGTTGCTCGAGTAAGCGTGCCCGGTGTGGGGTCCATCTGCTATCCGCACAGCCAACCTATTACGCGACATAGAGTGCGTCCAAAAAAGAGCATCAAGGATTATACTCGAAACCGTGACATACCCTATGATCAAGCCCTCGCTAAATTAAATTTATCTCCACTTAAAGTCCGGCTTGAACACCTTATTCAGCAATTTGGAAAATCCCTCCTAGCCAATAAGAGCCACCGATCATTACTGCCCGAACCAGCCCCTCCCAATAGCCAAACTCGGTTACAAAATAAACTTGTACCCCCGAAAGTACGAACAGATCGTTACGCCAACTCATTTGTGCCTTTCTTCACAACAATTTTTAATGCTGAATCGTAGTGTGTGACTTTTGTTTAAATGTGTGATTTTGTTGAAAAAAACTGAATTTAGCTATGCTACGATAGTTTTTAAATATACTCATCTCTCTCTCTCTCTCTCTCTCTCTAAATTTCAAGTAGCCCTAATTAAGCTGGTATCTCAGTTATGGACTTTAAAAACACATACCCATATGTATTACAGATGTCTAATTTCGCTCCTTCTTTCTCTAGGAATAACCTTCCACATTCTTTAGTAATATCCGATATTTCGATTCAATTGTTTGGATCCAGCTACAAAACAGTTTGAATTTGCATACGATTTCAAGTTTACCCTTCTGTATCTGATCCTCTGTGGCCAGTATTTGCCCGTAAAGGGGTTCAGTCACATAGTATGTTACCTGGTCTTGATGTTTATTCAATAAGGGGTTCAAAAGTTTTTTTTTATATAGCTCACCTTGGCCATGGTTCTAGATTAGTCATGTTAATGAACAGAAAGCCTTTTGCGCTACAAATAAACAGAAAGCCTTTTCAAAACAGCCGATAAAATAAGAAATAATTAGAAAATTAGGAGAAGAGTAGACAGAGAGAGAGAGAGAGAGAGAGAGAGAGAGAAAGAGTGAGAGAAGGAGAAAAAATAATAATATAGAAAGACAAATTTGAAAAAAAGTCTTTTTCATGTCATTTTTTTTTAACCTTTTCAGGGCTAAATTATGATATAGCCAAAAAAAAACTTTTCAGATTTTAGCCTTAAATAAGCTCACACGTGATGAGCTTGAAACAAAATATTAGTTTCATTCATTCATTCTGGACTTGCAGTCATGACTCCAGTTGGCATCATCCGCTGTCATAAGCCACAAAATCCATGTACGGATCTAGCATGGAAATTTATTTTTACTGACAATACAAAGAAAAAGAAATAGAAAATAGTCACTGGTTATGAAAGATTTTGAAGCAGTTTCTGTTCTGCACCAGACACAATGAAATCTGACACTTTGAACACTGGATTCGAGCATAAGCGGAGCAGAGTCGGCATCGCTTCTTATCAGCCACATCCATGTGATCCATGTGAGGACAATGTATTCTTCTTTTTTAGACCGGGGCACTTCGTGTCGAAGGAGTTCGTAAAAAATTCAAAAAGGGCTCATTCGATTGGAAACTGAAAGGGTTAGAGCCATTCTCATGTCGAAAGTGATTGGACGGCAACTAGCCCCCCCCCTCCCACGCCCACCATTTCCCAAAATACATCCAATAGAAATTTTTAGTTAAACATTTTGTTCAACATAGTTAAAAGATCCGAAATTTATGTGTTTGAGGGTGACACCCCCCCCCCCCAGCTCTCAGGGCAAGGATTGTACGTTATGCACTGGGGACATTTAAGGTTTATATAGAAAGAGTGATAGAATAAACTTCGGAGGGGGTTCACTGCATTGGTAATCAAAAGTTCTAGTACCTTCTTTAAAATTCAGACAAGAAATTTCTAAGGTTGTTATGTCATACTTTTTCGGATTCTTAAAAAAAACTACGAGGGTCAGGGTTTCTTTACTTCAGAATTTCTAAGATTGTTCTTTAAAAACCTCCAGCGACTTGTTTACCCCAGGATTTCTAAGATTGCTATGTTATATTTTCTCTGATTTTTACAAAAATCCTATGAGGGCCAGGGCTTCTTTACACAAGGATTTCTAAGATTGTTCTTTAAAACTTTAAGGGGGTTGTTTATCCTAGGATTTCAAAGATTGTTTAGTCGTAGTTTCTCTGATGCTTAAAATTGCCTACGAGGGCCAGGGATTGTAAACCTAATAGAGTCTTTAAAAAACCTTCAGGAATTTTTTACTCCAGGATTTCTAAGATTGTTCTTTAAAAACCTTCAGGGGCTTCTTTACCCACTGGATTTCTAAAATCATTCTGTGAAAAACCTTCAAGGCTTCTTTACTGCAGGATTTTTAGGATTGTTATGATGAAAAACTTTAAAGACTTCCTTACTCCAAGATTTCTAAGATTGTTACATAATAGTTTCTTTAAAACACCTTCAGAGGGCTTCTTTACTCCAGGATTTCCTTGAATGTTCTTTAAAAAAAAACTTCAGCCCCCCATCACTTCATGATTTCCTTTTAAAAACCTTCGGGGCCATCCTCTCAGGTAAGGGCATAGTCCTTAAATCATCCCAATATATTCACACATATCAGCCATTTCATGCTAACAAATTTGCAGCCATATGAAGAATCGTTATAGAGACTATTGATTTTCATGGAAGAAAGCCTTCCCGGGTAACAGAAGCCTAGTCTGCTCCTATTCTAATGGGGAACCGAGTGACTCCATTGTCCCAGGGGGATACAAAGACGGCAATTTGTACGGAAATTTTATTTTTCTTCTGCTAGGTTTTGAATGTAACACAATAAGATTTTCTGTAAACGGATATCTCTCAAAGATACCAACTGGCGAGTCTCTCATTCCTTATATTCGACTAAAAAAAGGTGTACATACCTAAATTTAAACTACTATTATTCTCTAGATAAGACAAACATCTAAAAACCCATGGTTCTCACGATGATAAAGCAACCTTATTTCTCGCAAATTCGTTAAAATAGCTTCTAAGCAAGTTGGTAAAAATGCAGAAGTTGTGTTAAACCTTTAATTGTGTAAAGCCATATTTCCTACCGAACAGATGCTATTATATAGGAGGGGTGCATCCCGTTGTCTGATAAATATATGCATTAAGGCAAATCGTAAATAATTACTTTAGGACACGTAACATACATAGCGTTAAATAATTATTGAAAATAGACTCGCTTATATACCAGCTGCTTTCGCCCGGAAAATATCAGCCTAAGCCCTTACATAAATGTATTTTATCAATGAAAGAGGGTGAATGATATTCATTATACTAAAATAGCAAATAAGCGTCCCTTTCTGACGATACTAATGAACCCCCTTCCCCGAGTTGTAACTCAAAGGTTTAGTGATTGTCTAGCGTATTCTACAGTACATATTCTTCATAAAATTCTAGTTTAGCTAGTTTTCCACAATGTTGAAAAAGGGGGCTAGGAAAACGAGATGAGGGTCTACATACTTGTCCTGAGAATGTATTTCGAGGCGCGTTCCAGAACCTATTATCATTCTTTAAATAAATAAGCGCTAAATTTCTCAGATGGGGTGATTACTTGCATGACAATTTAAGATGGAGAGCAGATATAGATATGACAATGATAAAGAAGGGAGACGTGTTTAAATATTTAAACAACATTTTATAAAGCTTTTATAACAGTATTACAGCAAGAATAAAACAAAAAAAAATCATTGGGGAATTAAAAATGATTAGGTAGATCGAATTCTTTACTTTTTCGTTAATTTTTTTTTCTTTTATCATCGTGGGCCGTGAAAACTATTGTTTTCTAGGATAGATACAGAAGGAGTAGGGCATGATGGGGGGCGAGTTATATTTTTCTCTAAAGAAGTTGTAGTTTTTCACTTTATGTAAAACTAAAATTTTATTTATTTTTAAGGAAAATTTGGACCAATGCCCCCTTCGCTTAAAAAGGGTAAAGGCATGCGATATGACAACAACAACCACTCTGCAAAGTCTGAACACGGCCCCTATACATGGCAAAATTAGCGGTCCCTCTATGACCCCCCTCAAAGACCTGCACCACAGGACAGTGAAGCTTCTGGACCTTCGAAGCCTCTTATGCGAGGTCATGATGCACCCCCTTTGGCCCATCGCATGCAAGCTGCTGATCTTAATGCAAGTTTAAAATCTTTGAAATTTCTGGAAAAGCTTTATGTTTTGGCGGTAAAATCTAAATCTTTTTCAGTCTAATGTATATTCTTGTAGAGGCTAACGAAGGGAGAAAAACTGGAAAGTGTTGGGGGGCCGTGTCGTTTCTTACTGGAAGAGGAATGAAATTCCCACTGCTAAGGAAGCAGACCCATTTCGCCTTAATAAAGGGAAAATAACTAGGCTCTTGACGCTCCTAAAAATAATCCGTTCTTTCAAGATTTGAAGGGGTTTTTGCTAAAAACTAATAAGGTGTTCTTAAGATCTTGCATTCTAATATTGAAAAGTTTTCTAAGAAGGAGATTTGAGTGGCGTTGTTCAATAGGTCTCTTGATTCAACTTAATGAGGGAAAATATCAGGGGCCCTAACTATAGTTTTGAGAGTTGACCCAGGCTAATAACTAAGATCTTCATGCTTCTAAAAGTAAAGCATTCTAGTGTTTAAAATTTTTTAACAGAAAATTTGAGGATGCTTAAATCAATATTCCTTTTCAGCATAATAAAAGGCCCCCGGCTCTTTAGTTCTGAAGCTCCTGGATCATAAATGCATCAACGGAGTAAGAATTAGTGTTCTTTTTCCAGGCTCCCGAGAACGATGATTTCATTCAATTGATTATCGACCAATTGGCTCATTTCTACGGCATAAGAGCGAGCATCCCCTGCCATAGGCTCTTGAAAATAATTTCCAAGCTGGATTGGCGATCTTGAAATGGATTTCTTTGGACCAGCACCAATGAACACCAACAACACTCAGTAAGTTTTTTTAAAACTCTTTAGAACACTATAATAACTGAAACGTAAAGGGGGCCATGTATGGAATATTTTTTGGTCATTAAATTTGTAGCTCGTACTTGGGTTGGCTATGGACTCTAAGGGTCTATGTATGGAATAATTTCTGCTCATTAAATTCGTAATTGATAGTGTGGTCTCAATAAATCCTAAGGATCCCTTTGAAGTTCCATGTATGGTCTTTAAATTCGTAACTTGTAGTGTGGTCTCAATACATCGGAAGGGTCCCTTTAGAGGCCCAAGTATGGCCATTAACTCTTTAAGTGTTAATGTAGTCTCAATGCATCCGAGGGTTTCCTTTGAAGGCCCATGTATGGTCCTTAAATTCTTATCTGGTATTGTGGTCTCAATGCGAACGAAGGATCACTCTTAAGTATTCTCTTTTCAGCCTAATACAAATTCTTTCGCAAGATTAAATCAAGAGTGTGACAATGAGCAAATAAGCTCTAATTATTTTTTAAATTCAAATACCAACACCAATGGCCTATATTGAGACGAGCCACTAATCACCCTTCCACCGTCCTTTTTTAGTGCAATGTACACAAGCAAAAATCTCTTATTGAAGTTCATTGGACACAGTTCAACATATAATAAACCCATGAACAATAACAAACCCACTACAATTAAACAATTAATTTACGAGCTCTCCTCCCTTACCCTTTTTTACCTCCTCCCCTTCCCTGCATAAAGAAGTCGTATTTCCTCCCCCTTACAGTATGCTGCCCTATACCCTCCCTACTCTGCCGCAAACCAGCAATTTCTTGACGGACGTTAATCACCATTCCCACCATGGCAATTACCAGGTAACAGCCGTTTAAGATCCCCTCCATTCCACTGCAATTCCCAGCTAAGCTAACAATATCCCCATTGAAAAAGAGTATTCTCCTTCTCCAGACTCACGCATTTCTTACTTCCTTTTGACTCCTACAATTAGCAAACAAACAACTGCTCGCTTTAATAACCATTTTAATTTTCCTAAGTTCCTTGTTACGAATGCTGAAAGCCTGAATTTCGATAAATTAACCGAACTAGAGGCCCTCTCCCAATTACACAAAATTAATGTAGGTAATTTAACAGAGGTCCAGGCAAAGAACCCTGACCTTTTAAAAAGCAATAGCTACTAATTCATAAGACATCGTCCTCATTACCACCCCCTAGGTAAAATGGGAGGCGAATTATTATATGTAGGTGACTATCTCTTCCCTAAATTAATTCATACTCCCAACCCTTCAGATTACGACGAAATCATTTGGATAAGTGTGAGACCCAAAGTTGTGCCTCTCCCTTTTAATTTGACTGTTTTTTGCTGTTATTACTAATTCCCAAATCGAAACACTGCACAAAGACAGCGGTAAATAATGACGAAGACCACACTGCCTCTCCATAATATAACAACAAAAGCGAGAATAATGAGGACTTTTTTCCCAAGACAGTGAATCAACAAAACCTATTTGAATATTTCGGCCTTATATCTAAGGACCGTCTTCAGCAAAGAAAAAAAAAACAATAAAACACTTACAATAAAAATTCTCAGTTAAAAATCCATTTTTTTTTTAAATAGCCTTGGCATCATTACTTCTTAACGAAAAGTTCAGCCAAGACTGTCTGATAAAAGCTAACATTTTGCAAGATAAAAAGGTTCATTCATTTCACTAACTGTATTTATTAAAAATTGGAATGATTTCTTATTGCGATATTTGCCTTCTCTGCAGCTAATCTGATAGTTCTTTTGATATTGGGCTTGTTTTTGTTCGTTCCTATTTTTGTTTTATTTTGAATTAGATTATTTTCTATAATTAATTTTGTGTACATAGGGTTGAGTGTGTATTCACCCAAGTCTCTATTTAGGGATGTGTTATTATTTAAGTTTCGTTTGATTTCGATTGCCTCAAGGACAGTTTGTTTGATTCCTAGGTCATTGCTAATTAGAATTGTTTCGTCAAATAGAACATAATGGTCTGGATTTTCAAAAATATGATTACTTAGAGCTGAATCGAAAGATATGGAGTTATTTTTATATTTTAATGCTTTTTCAATACTTTCTTTGTGTTGCTGCAATCTTGTTCCTAAATTTTGGTGGGTTTCCTAATCTTGTTCCTAAATTATTACATTGGCCGAACCCACCAAAATTTAGGAACAAGATTGCAGCAACACAAAGAAAGTATAGAAGGAAATTCGTTGACGATTTAACTGTCTTAGAAACATGTTTCAAATATCAAAGAAGTAACCCATTGGACAACTTGGAATCAATATAGTATGAAGCTGTTGCTAGTGATATGAGAGTCAACTATTTAAAGTCAACAGTTTTATCAACTAATTTCCTAGAAACTCCCCCTTCTTTCTCCTATCAAATCCCCCCTGAAATGTCTGTTAATACTATGAAGTTACTGGGTGTTACCATCTCAAATGACTTAAAATGGGATTGCTACGTTAATGATTTCTTAAAAGGTACAAATACTGCACAAAGGTACAAATGTCCCAAATCACATTGTTTGAGGGTTTTCCTCTCTTTTGAACGTCCTACCGTCAAATATACTTGTCTTCTTTGGCATTCTGGCATCTCCAATGAATTGTCAGACAGAATAGGTTGACTTCAAAACAGTTGCCAAATAAATATCTTCAATGATGGTAAAGTGCCTTACATTTCCCTTCTTTGGAGAGCAAATCTAGTCACCCTTAATGAAAGAAGAGCACAAATTTCCTTGCGTTATGCCTACAATGCCGTGCATAACCCTCGTACTACTTGTCTTTTCCATAATTAAACTTCATCCCTCCTCCCCCCAAGCTGAACCCCATTTTCTGTTTCAAGAAAAATTCCTTTCTTGCCAAAAATAATAGTTTCCAATGAAAGATATAGAAGAGCATTCATCCCTCACATAGTTGAAAATTAAATCAATAGCCCCCCTTCTCACTCCACTTTCATCTTGTAGTTTTAGTGTTTGTTTTATAATTGCAAACTTTGAAATTCTTGCTAATTAGAGTTTTGTTTAAATTCGTTTTCCCTGTTTTAGTTTTACGATTTTTTTATCGTTTGACTTTTTTTTACAGCAATTTTATGATTTTATGACATTGATCATTTCTTGAATTTTTAATTTCTGACTTTTGTTTGAATTTGTTTTTCATATTTTAACTTTACAAGTTTTTATCGTTTGACTTTTTATTGATTGCAATTTAATGATTTTGTACTGACACCAAAGTGAGAATTCGGCCCTTTCAGGCTTGTGATGGCCTCTTCATTGAAATAAATCTTATCTTATATTACTCTTATTTCAGCAAGATTTGGGCACTTCTCGAAAAAAAACATTCATGAGGTGGGAGGAAGGGATAGCGCGAAAGCATCAATTGCTAAAAAAAAACTTGCTCAAAAATGAAAAGGCGGGTGATGTGTACTCGCATTACACACAAACAGAACTTCGTACGCTTTACCCGGACTTGCATAATTTTAAGGGCGTTTTTTCGGATTGGGTGGGAAGTATTTTCAACAGGGTAGAGAATTTTAATGAAAATGGGAGTGGGTCAGTTGTCTGATTTATTGAAAATTTAGATTTTAATGTCACAAACTTTTTAAAAAAGAAATTGTTTTAAGAGATGGGATGGGGAGGGGGTGCAAGATATGATGTAGATTTAAAGGGATGTAAAGGTGTGCAATATTTTCGTTTCGATACGGGGCTAGAGTGCTTCAAGCATTCCGTCCTCGTCATAGAGTTTTCTAAAGTCGATTTTAATTGTTTAAAGGGACAATATATTGTTATGCCACCAGAGCGTAGCTTAGAACGTCTGACCCTTGGGCATTGGGGGTTGTGTTGAGGTTCTGTTGAGGTTGTGTTCAGCTTTTGTTATATTATCTTTGAACTATTTTAAATAAAATGGCTATCTGAAAACTTTCATCAGTTTATTTCGGAACAAAAGGGCGTGGGAAAAGTCTGTACAAGTATCCCTTCTACAAGAGCCATATATGCCTCCAGGACATGATTTACAACACCTGCCCCCCGGGCTTTGGGGAGTTATGTCGACACCGGAGTTTTTGTTATACAATCTTCGAACGATTTTTAACCGGATGGCTATCTCAAAATTTTATCGGACACATTTGAGGGGGGGGGGATAATTTCCCTCTGATCTATTTTGACTCTTAAAAAATGAACTTGAAATTTCAATTTCCAATCAAATGAGCCCTCTCTGACGTTTATACGAGCATCTCTTCCATGAAAACTATATATTCCCCCAGGGCATAACTTACAAAACCTGTCTCCGGGCCCTAAGGGGCTTGTGTCGACCCCGGACCTTTTTTTATATAGTTTTTGAGCTATTTTTAACAAAATGGTTATCTCAAAATTTTGTAGGATGTATTTGGGCAAAATAAACCGTCCCTCATCGACACCATACGAAGGCGCAGGTGGAGCTACCTCGGACTTGTGCTGCGCATGGACGATTCTAGAACTCCAAGTCTACTTTTTTTCTGGTTACCCGGAAGCACCCGCCACAGAGGAAGACCCAAAAATACACTCCGTCGTACCTACAACAACGACCTGTGGCACCTTCACGCCTCAATACAGCCAGAGTGGGAAGACATCGTCGCAACCGCAAGTTTCAGAGACGACTGGAGACTCTTCTTGGACGCCTCTGGAGGCACAGGAGGATCGAAGGTCTAAGGTAGTGTAAGGATTTGGGCAGAAAAGGGCGTGGGCGAGGTTAGTTACCCTTGAGTGACTTTTGACGGTTATAATGGACAGTAGAACTTCCGATTTCCAATCTCACGATTCCCTCTGAAGTTTATACGACGACCCCGTCCATATGAAGTGCCTCTGGGAAAAAATAAGTAAATAAATAATAAAACATTAGAGCCGTATGGCTTTTAATATAGGTAAAGCTATAGCGTTGCCTCTGATATATAAAAATGATAGCCGATCAATCGATCAACAGCCAAAAACAGTTATAAGCCGTTAGAACTTCATTATATTATATAAGGCAATAAAAACCAATCAATCGACCAGCAGTCAGCATAAGTGATTTTTAAAGATCATAAACCGTTAAGGACAGTTCAGACAGCGTTCGCAAAGTTCGTAAAGTCGTTCGCAAAGTTCGTAAAGTTGCTTCGTTAACCTTCCGTAAACCTTTACGTGAGCAAGCATTAAAGTTAAACTTTAGTTAACTTTTTTCGTTAAGTTCATAAAGTTGACCAATAGGGAAAGAGTTCCAGAGCAAAACTTTTAAATAGATTTGGAAATGTGGAATCAGGAAACTGAAGATATGCTGATTTCTCTTGTCCGAGAAAAGCCTGGCATACACCAGTCTTTCCAAGGAAAACACAAAGACAGGATCTGCATTTAATACATTCCTACTGAATTAGGAATGGTAATTATTCTTTCCGTTAATCTTAAGAGTAAAATTTTATTGCGAAAAGAAATTTATGGTGATTATAAAAAAAGAGCCTGAAACCCCGTGAAAATTGCATTGGAATAAAAAGTGCACTATTGGTATCAGCATGGTCAAAAACTTTGCATAGGACAATTACAGCCATTTACCTTGAACACAAAGAAAAAGCACTTTTTTTGCAAGGTTAGCATTGATGTGTCTCCTTTTTTGCTTTTTTTTGTTTTTTTGCTAGTGCCTTTTTTTAAGTGATGGAAAAGATTGAAGGGCAACTATTTAAAGAATAAATAGTTGAAAATTGAAGGGAACATATTTAAAGAAATCAGCACTGTTATGTACCATCAGTTTGGTGATGAGTTTACAGGTGAGTTGAACACTTCTTTTGCTGTTTGCTTGGACTTAGACCACATATCAGATACTATAGTATCTGAACAAATGCAACTATTGCTCACTCATTCCTTCAAAGCAGGGGAAGAACCAGCAGTGAGGTCCACAGTTCTTTATGGATGACCACTCATTCGAGAGGTCATCACTCCAAGGACTGGTGGCCCATTCCTGAAATCTGAGTGATCTCTTGATGGAGTAATGACCTATTCTTGAAATCTAGGTGACCTCTCTACGGACTGATAATCCATAGCTCCTTATCTTTTCAAAACCTTTTCTCCAAAATATGAAATGCTTCAGAAATTTGAACAAGCAAGGATAAAGCAAGATTAGGATACAAGCAAGGATAAAGCAAGATTAGGATACAAGCAAGGATAAAGCAAGATTAGGATACAAGCAAGGATAAAGCAAGATTAGGATACAAACAAGGATAAAGCATGATTAGAATACAAGATTAGAATACCAAAAAAAATCATACCGAGGATCACGAGAACAACGTGAAAACAGGCTTGCAGCTCAAAGAGATAATACCAAAAGTAATCGTGCTGAGGAATCACAAGAACAACGTGAAAACAGGCTTGCGGCTCAAAGAGCTAATGCCAAAAGAAAGCGTGCCGAGGAATCACAAGAGCAACGTGAAAAGTATCGCCTGGGATTCAGGTACAGCCCAGTCGTTGATTATAGCTTGAGTAGATGTGTTCAAATCGGGACTATGTCTAAAATGGTCCCTATTGCAAGGCCTTGAAATTTAATGGTGAAACAATGGAAATGTGTTGCGCCTCAGGAAAAGTTAAACGTCCTCAACTGCCTGCACCACCAGAGCCATTGAAGACTTTATGACGTTACAGACCGGGACACTGGGACACAAATGACGACCGGAACACCGGGACACAAGGAATATAAATGACAACCGGGACACTCAAAGAGAAATTACAGACCAGGACACCAGGACACAAATGACGACCGGAACACCGGGACAGAGGGAATATAGATGACGGTCGGGACACAGGAACACAACTACAACGGGGACGCCGGGGGGGACAGGGGGATATATAAATGACGACGGGGACACAGGGAATATTTGATTAGCAATCACCATCAACAAAGCTCAAGGGCAATCATTAGTAAAATGCGGTATAGATCTGAATACGGATTGTTTTTCCCATTGGCAATTATATGTTGCATGTTCAAGATTCGGTAAATCTGACAATATATTTATATGCACAGACAACGGGACAGCGAAGAATGTTGTATATTCTCAAGTTTTACGTAGTTAAAAACTTATATATATATATATATATATATATATATATATATATATATATATATATATATATATATATATATATATATATATATATATATATATATATATATATATATATATATATATATATATATATATATATATATATATATATATATATATATATATATATATATACATATATATATATATATATATATATATATATATATATATATATATATGTATATATATATATATATATATATATATATATATATATATATATATATATATATATATATATATATATATATATATATATTCAGAGGTGGGACACAGGGACACAACTACAATGGCACGTAACTAATATGGCGCGTAACGACTTACGTGCGCGGTGGAGCTTGGGGGGGGGTGGTTGCGAAGCGTCCCCACCAACAGCTAGTATATATATCTATATATATATATATATATATATATATATATATATATATATATATATATATATATATATATATATATATATATAAAACACATTCATATGCATTTGAAGTGTTGCAAAGTATATGATAGTATTGCAATGTCGTCATGCATTGTATAAAAGGTGTTGTATAAAGACAAGGATTTTTATTTGCATGAAATATGCCTAGAGAATGACTCGAAAAAAGGTACCAAGCTATTGACCTTTTAAGATTCCCTCAGGTGAATACGCTTAAAATTTTGAGTAGCAAGATTTGAATCCCATGAGGGGGCATCATGCTATTAGAAATTCCTAGGTGGGCATGGCCCAAACATGGTTGGGAGCCACTGGTCTAGGCTAAGAACCTAGATTAAGCGCATACCCCTCGAAAGTGTTAATCGTTTACGCCTCTGCAACTTTTTCTCTTCGGTTTAGATATGAGCACACGTCTAAAATCAGAGTTCTTTTGAACTCTGACAAGTCGACTAAACCTAATTGGCCAGAGAACACGGTTCCACTGAGACATCGAAGCTTTATTAGTTACAATTGAAAAAAAGAGAAAAATAAATGTGTGGTTAGAATATTTTTATTTAACCTCAAGTATGTGCATACAAGCTTGACATAAAGTGCACATGTCTACTAGTATACTTGGATGCCAGCTATTATTTAAAATTAAAAAATATTTAACGTGGACTGGCTGCGTATCTGTTGGGTAAAGTGTAAACAGCTAAGTCTTTGGTATACCTAATCTGCTCTTCTTTATTTCACCCGTGGCACACTCCTAGTCACACCCAGTGCATCTACCCCATATGTGGCTTTTCTTTTGAAAAGTGTTCTTTAATTCCATTGGTTTATTTTTGTGACGTATTTCATATGTCAATTATACTTCTAAGCTTTTTTTTTAGAAGAAAATAAACTTAAAAGTCAGGTTAACTGATAATCTGTGCAAAATCTATACTGACAAAGGGAGGTATTTTCGGAGAAATAAAATTACTCCGCCTATTTTTAAACCGACTGGTATTTTTATGTGAAATATTAAGCAAGTAAAGAAAACCCAGAGTTCTCAAGCTGCGACTTTTTTTACAAGTAAACTCTATGCTATCTATATATATAAAAATAAGTTGTTTGTGTGTTATGTCTGTCGAGTGACGTCATGTCATTATGTCGTCATGAAGTTAGTTGCCGTCATGTTTGTTATGACGATGGCGTCATTAAAGGTATTTATGAAAATCGTTCAAAGACAAATTTTTAATTGTAAGGAGATCGTGGACGGAAAAATGTTTAATTGTAAAATGACTGAAGAACCTACAATGACAACTGCCGAGGAAGCTGCTCAAAGAGTCTATGCCAAAAAACTTGCGGCTGATAGAGAAAGTAAGAAAAGAAAGCGTGCCTAGGAATCACAAGAACAGCAAGAAAAAACGCATATATATAAAAATGAGTTGTCTGTCTGTCTGTCTGTCTGTCGAGTGACGTCATTATATGACGTATGAATTATTTCATCATATACCAATTCAAAAACGAATGTATTCAAGCCGAAGTAGCTGAGTTGGTAAAGCGTTATGTTCCAGGATCCAGGTCCGAGAGGTTCCAGATTCGAACCTTGGCTTTAGCATTAATACAAAATAAGAAAAAAAACTAAAAAGGTAAAAACTACAAAAAAAAACACTAAAAAGAAAATACTAAAAAAAGTAAAAAAGCTAAAAAATAATAAAAATAAAAAAAGGTAAAAACTAAAAACTGAAAAAGAAAAAAACTAAAAAAAAACTAAAAAAAAGGTAAAAACTACAAAAAAACTAAAAAGGAAAAAAAACTAAAAACTAATAAAAAAACTAAACAAACTAAAAACTGAAAAAGAAAAAAAACTAAAACAAGGACAAAAACTGAAAAATAAAGGAGAAAAAGAAAACTAAAAACCGGAACACAGGGAATATAAATGACGACCGGGACACTCAAAGAAATTACAGACTGGGACACTGGGACACAAATAACAACCGGGAGATATAAATGACGACCGGGACACTCAAAGATAAATTACAGACCGGGACACCGGGACACAAATGACGACCGGGACATCGAGACACAGGGAAAAAGCTCAAGGGCAATCATTAGAATAATCAGGTATAGATCTGAATACGGATTGTTTTTCCCATGGACAATTTTATCTTGCATGTTCAAGAGTCGGTAAACCTGACAATCTATTTATATGCACAGACAATGGGACATCGAAGAATGATGTATATTCGCAAGTTTTACGTAGTTAAAAACATATATATGTAAATATATATAAACATATATTTTAAAAACACACACATATATATATATATATATATATATATATATATATATATATATATATATATATATATATATATATATATCTTTCTATATTCACAGGTGGGACAAAGGGACACAACTACAATGGCGCGTAACTAATATGGCGCGTAACGACTTACGCACGTGGAGGGGGCTTGGGGGGGGCGCGAAGCGCCCCCACCAACTAGGTGTTGGGGTGGCGCTTCGCGCCATCCCAACAGCTAGTTATACATATTAATCTGCTCTTACACGTTACGAATTTTATCACGTTACGGGTGTTACGTATTTTCTGAACGTTATTAAATCAGAAAATCTTTAGAGTGTTACAAAGCTCTCAGATAAGATGCAAAATCCGAAAACTTTTTAACTGAATACAACAAAAAATTTTCTTTCTTTAAATTAATATCATTTATGGAGGATGGAAAAATGATCGGATAGTGTTTATCACGTCTCTCCACAACAAAAACATGATATAGAGATTTTTTTATTAGGAGCGTAAGGGGTTAATGGAAGAAATTCAAATGTTTTATTCAGAGTCACACAACGACAATTCATGTTGGGTACATGAACAAGAAAAAACCCTTGTGAAAATAACTACTCATTCAAATTTACAGCATTAGTTTTAATCATATGATAGATTTAATACTTTTAAATATTGGAATTAACATTATGTATTATGTTTTTTACTTGATAAATTTATTTATATAAGATTAAATCAACTTACATTTTGGAGTTTTGAGGCTGAATTGCTCTCCTCAAATTGTTGTTAAAATCCAAATCCTTTTAGTGTTTTTCTTGTAGTTTTGAGGATTAATTATTATCCTCAAACTTTCTTGAAATTCAAATCTTTTTAGTTTTTTATTTCTTCTAGAATTCCTACTCCTACAATTAGGAATTGATTGACCGCCAGCAAACACAGCTGCAAAATTCGACTGGAACCAGCCCGCGAACACCCTACTGGCCCCCCCGCAGAATCCTACTTTTCGGGCCCTCCTTATCCAAATTATCAAATAATTGCTAATTAGTATTTCCCCTTGAAATAAATTCTTGCATTTGTGCCTGCAAGCAATCCTTTGAAAAGGGCTAAGAATTCTATATGATCACATTTTTGAAAATTAGGAACAATTATTGACTATTAAACTTGGTTAATTGAGGCCAAAAATAGTACCACGCAATTAAATCACCGGTATTTTGAAGCCGTAGAATATTAATCTTCCTGACTAATTAATCTTTGAATAATAAATGCTACTACTATGTGCAAAGCCGCATTATCAGACAGGCTAGCAGGCTATGTGCTTTAGTCTAGGCCCCTCCAATCTTGAGAGGCCTACTAATACTGTTTTTTCATTTTATTTTAATAGTTGTTTCATTAAATGCGTATTGATAAGGCTGTTTACCAAAATTTTGTTTTTGGGGGTGTGGGAAGGGTTAAAAAAAAAATGAGAATTTGTTTATAAGCATTTGGTACTTTTTAACGAGTCGGACAGAAATTTTGGGGAAGAGGAGTCAAACTTGGTAACCCCTGGATACGGCCTTGCGTGTTATTATTTTAAAAGTTTGCACTACTGAATAATTGGATTACCCTAAATAAAATTATTTTGTTAGATATATCTTAAAAACGAAACGGACAACAGTGGCACCCGTTTTATCCCCTTATCAGAGATAAGGGTCCACAACTTGACATCTCCAGCAGCCTACTTCGATTAGAATATATCCTATCTAAGGGGAATTAGCTTAAGCTTACAACTTACTGACGAATATAATAATAATATATGGATTAGTTTATATAATGAAAAATTACAGTGTAAAAATTTGTATCTGAGGTAAATTCAAAGCTAAATCCCTTACATTATTTTCCCTCAAGCAATTGTAAAAAAATAAATTGTGAAATTTCTAATTTTAATTTAACAAATGAATTCTAGCTAAGTAATTACCTTAAATTTTTCACTTCAATCTTTGACATTTTTCTAATTTACTTTTGAAAATTTTCAGTTTCAACCAATGGAACATTACAACAAGACTAGCACAAAATAAGGAACAACTGTTTCAAAAAAGGGATATGAGAGCGAAATAAAATAAATCACTAAATCAAAATAACGAAACAAACTAAATTCGTGCCACAGAGTCATATTTTAGCAAAAATATCTCACACTTCTGTGAGCACTTAAACTGTGAGTACTTAAACTATTTTTGATACACTTCTGTGAGCACTTAAACTATTTTTGGCATTGCAAAGGAAACAATGACACCAAATACAATGCTGGTAACTAGCGACGCAGCAGCAAACATACCTGCTGTAGCAGCTTGGTCAGGAGTAATTAATTAAAATTATTAAAGAACCAATAAAATAAATTAAATAAAAAATTTAATTAGATTTAAAATTAAAAAATAAGTAGAATTAAAAAAAACTATTAAGTTATAAATAATTAGATTTAAATTAATTAATACCCTACCGGGCAATATTGAAGAAATTTTTCCGTAATCCTTCAACATCTTCCTCCTTTTCTGCACAACGCTTTTTATTTATCCAAGTATTCACTCGGACATCAAACAAGCCGATCCGAATTTTTTCATCGAAAGCCGTTACTATACTGCCGTCACCTGCTTCCTCACCTTCAACGTAACTGCTTTGCTGGGCAACTTGATTCCTAGTTTGGTTCAGTGGCCAGGCCCAAAGCTCCTTCCTGTCCTTCTTTGGCTAATTTTCATCCCCCTTTTTTTTATAAAGTCTCAATTGCCAGCCTTTAGATGTGACAAGAACCCATCCAGTTTTCTTCAAAAATAACTTGCTTTACTGGACTGGTGCTGTCTTATTGGGAGTCATATCTGGGTATTTTAGTTCATTGGCGATGATGTATTATCCCAGGTAAATTTTAGATATTAGATTACATTTCTCTTTATTTACCTATATAATTCACTTAATTTTTAGCCGATAAATGATCGTCATGAAAACAATCTTTGATGTCATGGGTGCCTGAAGCCAAGCGAGTATTTAATGAAACGTTTGTTTAATTTTCAATTTTTGGGGGTATTAAGCTACTCTGCTTGTTTTTGTTTGCTTCCTATTTTTATTTCTACCTGGGTCTTTTCTTTGTATCGTCAAAGTGTTAATAAATATATTTATTTTAAATGGAAGGTTTACGTTATTA
>NC_088869.1:22834649-22873900 GCF_032884065.1 Artemia franciscana | reverse complement strand
AACTTATAACCCCTAGCTGCTCAGTTATTGTATACTAGCCATTTTGACAATCATGATATCAGTCTACTTTCACGTTTAATTTCTGGTCTGACATGTTGAGAGCCAAAATAATTGGACAATATCAACGCGGTAGCTCCCGAAAATGTCTGGGACAGCACTGCAGCGCAACTGTGACTATGACTGGGGTCTCATTTGGAACCGGTTTTAGACTGATTGGAAACCAGTAACATCTGGATTGCCTCGTGGGTTGGACCTCACTTCCTCAAGGCCATGGTCACACAAAAGTTGCATGCGCAATCATATATATGTATATATATATATATATATATATATATATATATATATATAATATATATATATATATATATATATATATATATATATATATATATATATATATATATATATATATATATATATATACATATATATATATATATACATATATATATACATATATATATATATATATATATATATATATATATATATATATATATATATATATTTATTGTATAATATATTAGTTCTTCATCACTTTTTCGATGGTTTTATCTCCGTGGGGCTCTTAGAAAATGTAAATTTTTTAAATTACACCTTATCTACCCATGAAAGCTTTTGCCCAAAAAATTTCTTTTCCGCCAAAAACTGATCCATGCTACCCCCGCCCCTCCTTAGGTAGTGCTCATTTTCACATTTAGCATTTATCTTGTATTGACTAATTCAGTTTTAAGGGACACATTTGTATCTGTGCTTTTCCTATATCACAAAATGTTCCAGGAAAGTCTAAAAGGATTTGTTAATAGCAAGCATAATTACATGTGAAGAAAAAAGGTCTTGACTAAACATCGCAACCATCTTGAGGTTTTCGCTCTTGTAATGTATTTAGCCAGTCTTCAAAATTTATCCTTTTATAAATATTTTAGTTCGGAAAAACATATTGTCTAGTGTCTGCAAATGATTGACTTTTCTTTTCTTTTCTAGATAATGAAGTAGCTGGGCAGTAAATTTCGGAACCCTCTGTAGCCTGTTCTCTGTTGCATTCGTCTTTTTGTGTATAGACGCTTATTTTTACATAAAAAGACAGTGCAGCAGAACTGGTTTCTTATAATTTTAAAGTTTAAATAATAAAAAACAAGGGTTCTAAACCTCAAGTTAAATAGAATCTCAGTAAAATTCGCATATATTTTTTTTTTTGCTCCCCTTTTTATATTTTACTAAAAAAATAGAACCCTCAAAAAAATTTTAATCAATTTTGCTTCAATTTTTTGCTCATCCTTCACCTAACGAATTTACTGCTCATTGAAGCTGTGCAATTATGTGGCCTCTGCTCCTGCCAAAGAACCTCTTCCTGACTCAACATACAACAACATTTTTTTATATTTTATATTTTAATATAAATTTAATCAATAAAATATTGTTTCTTTGTATTCTTGCAAACTGCTTGTTGTTCTTAGAGCTAGGGATAGTTCATAGGGACGGAGTACAAGATAGAGAATATAAATACATACAAGATAGAGGATGAATACATAACTATGTTTATCAAAACAATTTATGAAGAGCACTTACTATACACGAACAACTATTGTATACTTTCAACTTTAAGCATCCCCTTTTAAGAAGGGGATGCCATGAAGGAAAAGTGATATTGTGGTTATGTTTCAAAAACAGTTTCGACAGACCTATTTTGGGCCCGCCATTTTATATTTGCGGATTAATGCTAAACTTAAAAAATGTAGCTAGGACTTTTTTATATATAGAGTGAACCTGATAAAAGTAGGAAAGGGGATCTTGCTTGTTCAAAAACCCCAATGCCAGGGTTTACTGTATCTATATGCTTACTAATGGCGAAGTAATAATAATCATAAAATGACTAAAATAATTCATTCTTTCAAATATATTGACCATCGGGTAAAGAATAATTTCAATTGAAAATATATTGCGTATTCATTGAAGAGGCAATGCTACTAATTGTTTTGGGGAGTTAAATGAGGGTTGCACAACTCATATTAATGACCTTTTCCGTTTCTTTTTGTGCTGGATTTCTTCATTCAATTTAGTCTGTTTGGTTTAAGATTGTTAACTTAGAGGATTCGACTTATGCCCGCTCTGATCTCTAAAATTGTGTCTTTTCTTTCGCGAAAATGCATCGTTTTCATATATTGAATTTTTAAATCAAATAACAGTGTATACAGTACTTTTGCGTTGACGATAGCTTCTGGTCTATGGATGAGCATCCTAGCCCCAAAAAACCTTTGGGCGCTTTCACGAGCATCTAGGCTTGTATGAGAAGCCTAGAGGAAACTTAAGAACCTAATAAAATTATTGAAGAAGAATTTTTATCGTCCTTCAAAAGAACTATGCAGTAAGGTCATGGAAATATGGCATATATTTTATGACATTTTACAAAATGTTGAAGATTAGCAAAAAAATATATAAAACGCCTTTTAAACCGTCAATTGTTGAAAAGACGTTATACTTTTGACTGTGGGGGAGACCTGTATTTAACGCTTTCGGTCTCTAAAACTCATGAAAATTTGGTTATAATAGATTTTGAGTTGATTGTAAATCGAAAGTAACTCTAGAACAAAAGAGTTTATAGCGTTAATTATTCATAGCATAAGTGCAACAACATTTTTCATAAGCTTGCTCTTTGGGAAACAAGTTATTTCTGCTGTTGTAATTGAAAATACCCTTTATAACAATTTTTTTGCCGATTCGAGATATAAGGCTCAACCTTTTTTCATAGATTGTTGGCAACAGTAGTATTTTTTTAATAATGACTTTAGTGCAATCAGGCTGTCTAAACATAGGAATTGACTATCCCTTGTGAGGTGTTTCTTTACCTACCGTAACGGTGATACTAGTATATAGCTAGTATGAATGGTGGGTACTCAGAAGAATATCCATTGACACCCTGTTATATCTCTAGAAGCCGTATTATTAATCCTTTGGAGGAGTATAAACAGCTTTCTATGAGCTCTGCAGAACACGGGCATTCATTTTTGGGAACAAGCTTTGTGTAAGATTTGCAGAGAAGTATAGTTGAGATGGATGGCATTGTGTCCATAGAAGGTATAATTTCACCATGCTTTCTTGCCCAGAAGGAACAAACCCATTCGAGAATATCTACCGCGTGAATGGATGGTGAAAATATTTTTTCACAATCCACCACGAAAATATTTTTGAGGAGATGGGATGAATCAATATTCTTTATAGCTTTACCTCCAAAGATGAAACCAGGGTGTTGCACGATCTTTGACTGACTAACTGATTTTTTTGTGTGTTCTCTCTGTCTTTGATTTTTGGAAACTGACCCTCTTGGCAATAGATAACTTTTCTGTCTCCACAAGATATACCTGTGAGACCGGTAAACCTAGGTTATGTCTCCATTTCTAAGGACATTTATCAGTATCAGTAAAAAGTAAAGAGAATTCTTTACCTCAAAACAGCGTCGATCTGAAAACACTGTCAATTAGTCCAATCTGTTTTAATGTATTATTGCATACGGTAAAGCCCTGCTTGTCCATAAATGTGGTCATGATAAAAGTTGAAAAAATCAAAAAGAAAGTGTTCTCCACTAATATTTAATATTTGCACCATAATGCATTTTAAATTATATAAGCCGATTTTTTTTTCTGTTGACAAGATTATTACCTGCCCTTTAAATAAAAATGGTTAATGGCCTCTTTTGAATTATATTATTGAAAACAGGAAGTTTTGCATAAAAAGCAAAAAGTTCAAACCAAAAAGTAAAATCCAAAAGATTTTGCATAAACTTAGTTTGAGCAAAATAATTTTGATAAATCAAGCAGAAATCCATAAGAGAAGGAAACTTAAAATGAAAAAAAAATGAAAAGAGTGAATGAAAGCAAGCTTAGAATGAACGTAAGTTGCCGTAAGTAAGGGCGGTGATGTCTAGTGCGGGCTAATCAACAAAAAACTTCAAAAATCCCCAGAAAAACCGGTAATTTAAGGCCATACTTAAAGTTTATTTTAGCTCTTTGGATGCAAGTTTCGAGTAGGGACTATAAGAATGATTGATAAAACCCAGCAGATTAAATACGATTTTACGTTTTATTCTGACACAATCTTCCTATATTAGCTGTCTTATAAAACAAAATTGAGTCTTCGTCAGTATGGATATATACACTGTCTGTGTCAACTAGAATTTCCCTGTGGACATTGAGATTGGCAAACACATTTAGCCTACTTTCAGACGTCACGTTTCTTAGGTATGTCTTGATTCTCCGAAGTGTAAAAGGAGCGCTCTGTTGTGCTGGTCGATACAGGTGTAGTGATTAAAATATTAAGTAAGATATGGATGTTCGGAGAGATTGCTTTGCCACAAATATTTAGAAAATCAGTTGCATTGACATGGTGTGCCTTGTTCCTTTAGAGAAATTTTTGCCAAATTTTTCTTTCCGCCATCAAACGTTTAAGGTGTTGTTTTCCAAATCTTCATAAATTTCGATCAACTTCAAAAATGGCTCTTCCATCTCTTTACTTTCTTCACTATTCTGTGGATAAGTGTGAAGCAAACAGTGAAACCCTTTTAAAATATTCTTGTGCTTTAAGAGACGGTCTTCTATAAAGTTTTATACTTTCAATCCAGAAGATGAATAAGTTAATTCTTTAAAATTGGTCTGTGCTTTCGGCTGTGACATTTCTTCTGTGTATCTGCCTGTCTACAATCCTTGTAACACTAATTGTAGTTCCATTCAATTTACCATTTTTGGCCAAATTTCCATTCAATTTGGCCAAAGAAAATAAAATCAGTGAAAAATAGAATGTTAAACTTTATTCTGCCGTGGGGGGAGGGAAGGTGTCAGCACGCCATAAGTTGAACACCTTACGAATCGTGCATGTTTTTTCAATATCTCTGGCGGGGTGTCCATATTGCTGATGGACGGGTTCTCTTTAGTAACAAACGTAGTGAGAGCCAATTCAAGTTATTTCCAATTTCTTTTTGTAGCTCTTTAATGTTAACAATGCTTGATATAGCAACAGGGCCCTTGACTGATACCTAGTGCTTTGCTCAATCTTTGACAAAAATTTTTAAGGCCTACTACCGCTCTATCTTGATAGGTCCATAGAACTTGCTTGCTTGCTTTTTTTTTTTTTTTTTACTGAACTAAGTATTTACAGTATACATTTCAAAATAATACTCTTCTGATCTTGTCAAGTGCCTGACAAAAGGCTCTTTAGAAGGGCAGTCCAGTAGACGTGAAACAAATATACCCTCATTCAAAATTTGATTCAATCCAAATTTCAATTTTCAACCCATCAACTAACAGTGGTCCCCCAATTACCTAAAAAAAATTCACATAATACCAATCTATTAGCTTTATACAAGTTCATAATTTTTCCATTTCAAACACCATAATTAGTTAAGGCCTTTTCATTGTAGTTGCCCTGAAAAATTAAAAAAGTACACCAGCTTTGCCTGAAAAACTTTATTGAAGACACGGCTGAATGTGAAAATTGCTTTTGCTTTTGAAATTTATTCTGCTTTTCTACTGGCTGCAAACTACCACGTTTTCTTATATTTTCTCATGCTGTCGATAAATGAGTTTCTTAAATTGAAATTGCTGGAACTCAAATAAGGAGAAATAATACGTAAAAATATCGTACAGATATGTAAGTTTCTGAATCGTCTCTATTTGACAATACGAGAGAATAAGGACACGGAAAAAAAACGAAGCTAACCACAGTAAAAAAGAAAATAATAATTTTGCAAAAAAAATCTTATTTGAGCCATGATTTCAATGGGTCTTTTTCAGGAAAAGACTTCGCGCTTCTGATTTTTTTTTTTTTTTTTTTTTTCTTAGCAACTAAGCGGATTTGAAAATTGTTTCCACTCAACCAATTTTGCCTAAGAAAGCTATAATAAAGAAAGGGCAGTACTTGGAATTATAATTTTTTTTTCTTTTGTTGTCCTGTTGCCTTGCATTGTCTTGCTTTGCCAGCTTGGTCTCCGAACTTATTTAAAAAAGTGCTCTAGTATGTTACTTTAAAAATCTAACCCAAAATACTACTCGAACCTTATTAGAAACTACATAGGATTAATCAAAATGTAGCTCATGCTTGGTATACAAAATATTTTGTTGCTAAACTCCAATTCAGCTCAGGTTCGTTTTGATGGAAATTGGCATTAGGGCATTGTCAATAGTCCATATCGAATTTACTTGTTTATACTAAGCATTTTATTTCTGCCACATAAGTGCAATAACTACCTTTGAATTTTTTAACCTTTAATGAAAGCCACTTTTGTGCCCTATAGTATATTTTTTACTAGCATATGTAATAGAGCCTTTGAAAATCTTCAATGACAGTGTGGGACTAAAAGACCTAAAAAAGGTTGCAAAATTGGGAGAAAAACAACAATCAGATTTATATTAACAAATAAAATAAAAATGACCACCAGGCTAACATAGGACTCTTATTAGATTTATCAAAAACTTCTTCTTGAAGTTACAAGAAAGTGAATTTTTTATTGCCTTAAATGTCTCTTTAGCTTACGGATATAAGTTTTAGGCTCTTACTTTTCAATTTTTAGGATAGCAATTTGTATTCTGCCTTCTGAATGTTACTATAGCATTCGGCTTGATTTTCGGCTGCTTATTTGACAACATCATACAGTCAATTCTTCATTTTAATCAAAGTTAACTCTCAATCCTTTTGGAGCATTGGCCATGAAAAAATACTACAATCATCCTTAATAATCTTTTTTTTTTGTAAGTATAACAATTATAATTTAGTTTTACGAAGAAAACAGAATAGTCTAAGATTTATATTAGTGGTTTTCCAGAAGGAAATATGCTACAACAGAAAGATAAATAGAAGATTGCTTTGAATGGCGGAGGGCTTTGTGAATTCCTGTAAACCAAAATAATTATGAAGATAGAAGTATAATTTGCAAACTATATATATATATATATATATATATATATATATATCTTTGCTATAGCATGTCTCCCTCTGGATATATGCTGGGCTATTTTAAACCTTTGTGTGTTGTTGCTTTTGGTTTTTTTTTTAACTTTTGTTGTTGGTCAGATCAAAATGCAAAACATGCTAAAGTAAAATTCTAGTTAATTGACTTCTTACTATCTCGGAAAGGGTTTAGGTTTGTAAAATGAAACTTTCAGGGATGGGTCTACAGGCTAAAGTATGCCCTGGCAAGGTATTTTAAAGTACCCACCTCTACTCCATCTCCCTCTAGAGGGTCCTGAAATTCGCCTACATGATGTCCGGATCTGGTGACATTGGGGGGGGAGTTGGGAGGGAGAAACCTAAAATCATGGAAAACGCTTAGATTGGAGGGATCAGGATGAAACTTGGTGGGAAAAATAAGCAGAAGTTTTAGATACGTGATTTAAATAATTGGAACGGATCCACTCTATTGGGGGGGGGGGGGGGGTAATTCTGAAAAATTACAAAAAATGACGTATTTTTAACTGACGAAGGAGTGATCGGATCTTCATGAAACTTCATATTCAGAAGGACCTCGTAACTTAGATCCCTTACTTTAAATCTCAGCCTGACTCAGCGTCATTTGGGGGGGGGACCGGAAATCTTGGAAAATACTTAAAGCGGAGCGATCAAGATGAAACCGGATGAGAAGAATAAAAACCTGTCCAAGATACGTGACGGACATAACCGGACCGGATCTGCTCTCTTTGGTGGAGTTGGGGGGGGGGGGGTAATTTTGAAAATTGAGGTATTTGTAACTTACGAAAGAGTGACCAGATCTTAATGAAATTTGATATTTAGAAGGATCTTGTGCTTTAAAGCTCTAATTTTAAATTCCGACCAGATCCTGTGACATTGGGGGGAGTTGGTAGAGGAAACCGGAATTCTTGGAAAACGTGAAAATTGGGGTATTTTTATCTTATGAATAGGTGATCGGATCTTAATGAAATTTGATATTTAGAAGGAATTCATGTCTGAGAGCTCTTATTTCAAATCCCGACCAGATCTTTTGACATTGGGGGGAGTTGGAGGGTGAAATCTTGGAAGACACTTGGAGTGGAGGGATCGAGATGAAGCTTGGTGGATAGAATAAGCAAACGTCCTTGATACGTGATTAACGTAACCGTAATGGATTCGCTCTCTTTGGGGGAGTTGGGAGAGGGGTTCAGTGATTTGGCGATTTTGGTGCTTCTGGACGTGCTAGGACGATGAAAATTGGTAGACGTGTCAGGGAGCTGCAGAAAATGACTTGATAAAGTCGTTTTCCCAGATTCGACTATCTGGGGGGCTAAAGGGAGAGAAAAAAAAAATTGAAAAAATTAGGTATTTATAACTGACGAGTGGGTGATCGGATCTTAATGAATTTTGATATTTAGAAGGACATCGTGACTCAGAGCTCTTATTTTAAATCCTGACCGGCATTAAGCCTCTGATTTTCCTTTTAAATCAATCTATTTATTCTTAGAATTTGGTTAGAGCTCATACCATATGATCTCTTGGCTCTTCTTGCCTCGTCACAAGTGCCATATGAGCTCTTAGCTCTTGTTTTTCGGCTAAATGCTTTTTTCACAGTTTTGATAAAAAGAAGGGGGTTGGAGGAGAAGGAGGCGTATTTGCCCTCCAATTTTTGATTACTTAAAAAGACAACTAGAACTTTTTTACGAACGTTTTTGTTCGTAATAAATATACGTAACTTACGAATTAACTTGTGCAACTAACTTCTATATTTGTATATTTTTATTACGTATATGAGGGGGTTCGCCCCTCGTTAATACCTCGCTCTTTTCACTGAAGCTTGAATTTTGTCCCAATTCTTTAATAATGACCCCTTAATCACAAAGGCCGTATAGTAAATAGTTAAAATTACTAAAAATGCTTCAACATAAAGAGCAGGATATCATGGAGGAGATGAACTCCCTTATTTAGATAACAATATCCGTTCTTCTTAGGTTTTAATGCTGCTCCTTACTTTCGGCTAAATTTTTTTCACTTTTTTTTTAATTAATGATAGAAAATCCTGCAGCTTCTTCACGGGAATTCTCTTCTCTCATGACAAACTCCTCCACGGAAAGATCCTCCCACGTAACTCCTTCCCCCTCAACACGAAAAATTTCCCCTGAAACCGACTGTACACTTCCCAATAATACTTACTATATGTAAACAATGGTCAAAGTTTGTAACTTAGACCTAATATTTTTGTCACTTAAAAAGGGCACTATAAATTTTCATTTCCGTTGGAATTAGTCTTCTTGCGACATTGTAGGGCCACTGGGTCGATACAATCACCCCTGGAAAGAAACAAAACAAATAAACACGCATCCGTGATCTGTCTTCTGGCAAAAAAAATACACAACTCCACATTTTTGTAGATAGGAGCTTGAAACTCCTGCAGTGGGGTTCTGTGATACACTGAATTTGATGGTGTGATTTTTGTTAACATTTAATGACTTTTAAGGGGTGTTCCCTGCTATTTTCTAAAATACGGCTCACTTTTCAGTAATTTTCTCAGGCTTGTAACTTTTGATGGGTAAGACTGAACTTGATGAAACTTATATATTTAAAATCAGCATAAAAATATAATTCTTTTGATGTAACTATTACTATTAAAATTCCATTTTTTAGAGTTTTGGTTACCATTGAGGCAGGTCGCTGCTCATTACAGTTCCTTACCACAAACTGTTTGATCGTAATTTCTGTTTGTTTTGAGTTTCATTTATTTATGAATAGTGATCTGTGGTAGTTTTACGCTTGGGAGATCATTAACTTTATTTTTGTTTATTTTTGGCTTAATGTAGCTCTACTTTTTTTGGAAAAGATGTTTTTACATTAATTAAAAGTAAAGAAATAGATGAAAACATTATAGTAGTTTCATTGAAATGTAAATGCAACACTAAATTTTTTTATTATTTTTTTTTTTTTGTAAGTAAAACTAAACTAAGTTAAACAAGCTTGAAACGCAAGTAATCAAGCAAAGCGGTTCAAAACCATAAGGGTGGAAGTAGGCTCACTAAGGTCAGTTTTGCCCCAAGATTTATTACATTTGCTTCTGCTTCATCTGCCTCCTTGGTAGTTAGGTTAATTTTAGGTATTCTTTATTCGTTTATTCTTCATCATTTATTCTTTTTATTTGTCTATTCTTTATTAGACGTTAGTTATTCTTTTTTTGAACTCTTCGCTTCAAGATTTTTATTTTTTTTCTGTTCTCTTTCAGGTCTATTAACTGTTATTCCGTGATTTGTGTTATAGATGGTGCTTAAACACAATCACAGGACAACAGTATAGACTACGTTGGATTCAAATTCATCACAATGCTCTATTCAGAATGCCCCAGTATATTCAGAATGCTCCATTACTAAAGGAAGATTTGGCTTAATGTTCGCTTCACTTTTGCTCATCCCTCACTTCACTCATCACTTACTGCTCATCAAAGCACTTCTGCTTCTTCTATGGCCTCTGCTCCTCTGCCAAGAAACCTTTTCCTGAGTCAACAAAACATTTTATGGCCATTTTTTATTGAAATTTTATTATTAATTATTTTTTATTAAACAATTTCATGAACTATTTTAATTTGATTGATTTTCTTTTTTGAAAGAACATTGAATTTGTATATACAGTGCTTTTATGTTGGCGATAGCCCCTGGTTGACGAATAAGCGTTCAAAGTTGTAAAATTCGGTGTGTTTTAATGGGTATTTCTAGGTTCTTTTTAGAAGACCTGCGCCAATTTTTGAGAAGGAAACACTATTGAAAATACAATAGAAAAATATCAACTATTTTTGAGATGAACTACACAGAAACTTAGTGGAGAACTATGAGTGTCTTGTAGCATGCCCTTGAACTTTATTAAAAAAAAAGACCATTAAAAGATATTGGTGGGATTTTGGCATCAAAGAATTAAGACCTTTTTAATGACCAAAAATGGGGTCAAACAAATATGTTTCATATCAATAATTAGTCTCAGAATGGGCGAGAATAATGTAGCAGAGGACCCAACAAATTATTGGATCCAATAAACTTGGAGCCAGGCTTGTCGGAATGACTGTGTTTTATAGTTCCAAAAACGTTTCTGGGTTTGCGTGGTGCTTTCTGTTTTTTTTTTGTTGCTCTTTGCTGCTTCTGCAGAATTGAATATCATCTATTAGGGTGAGATTCAATTAATATTATTTCCTTTAGCGATAAACATTTTCTTTTAGGTTTTAGTAGATAGAAGCTTGAAACTTCTACAGTAGTGATCTCTTAAATGCCAAAACTCGCGGTGTAATTTTCATTAAAAACTTTAATTTCTTGAAGATTTTCCCCTTCTTTCTGACGGTTTGAAAATTTTCTCCAGTTTGTAGCTTTTGATCAATTACACAAATGGACGAGAATTATCAGTTTAATATAAATTTATAACAAGTCTTATATATAATAAAATATAATATACGTAAGTCTTGATAATTTTGATTTATTAAAGTTAACAAAGTGAAAGCATTTTAAATGTATTTTGTTTGCAGTAAAGCGGAAATTATGGTCCGGTCTTGAGAAGGTTCCTAAGATATTACTGACTCGGCCTTTTGACAACATGCATGCAAACAATGTATTGAAATTTTGTTCTCTTTACCTCCTCAAAATTCCCTGCAAATTTGACCTTCATACCCTTAGTCATACTTGTAATAGTAGTAGTACTAGTACTATTAGCTGCTGTAGCATTAACATATTGCCTTTTGGTTAGTTGAACGGCCGTCTTATCAAGTCCTGCGTGTTTTAACTTAATTCAATTAGCCGTTGCTATGACATTGACGATATGTTCTTTTGATAACCTGTATATTCATATACTTCGTAAATTTTCATCTTACTGCTCTTAGCCTTAGCTAAATTAAAAAACAAAAAAAAGTCTTTTTAACTGAAAGTTATTAGCAACATTAAAACTCAAAACGGAAACAAAATATTCTGTATATTAAGATTGCACCCTTCCTCAATACTTTGCTCTTTGTGCTAATGTTTTTAGCGCTTTTAATAAAGCTTCCTCAATTTTAATACCGTGTTTATATAACAAATAAACACGCATCCGTGATCTATCTTCTGGCAAAAATAGCAAAATTTCACGTTTTTACAGATAGGAGCTTGGAACTTCTACAGCAGGGTTCTCTGGTACACTCAATCTGATCCTGTGATTTTCATTAAGATTCCTTGAATTTTTGGTATTTGCAAGGCAATACCAAGGCAAACCATTTGCAAGGCAACGCTTCAAAGCCTGTTTAAGATGCATATTCACAATTTTGGCATCATTGCCAACCTGGAAATTGGCCATTATGTATTTGAGAATTGCCAGACGGCTAGATCCCCCACGTTCTTTCAGGTCAGCAATGGATTTGGTGATCATTTCCGTGTATTTTGGGTGGTTTGCTGGTGCCTTGGCCTTTTTATCCCCTTTAGGTTGGGCAACCTTAGCTGGTTTCGGAGTCTTTGCTTTCTTTTCCTTCTTGGCTGGTGAAGCCATGCTCTGGGATTCTACAGTTGTTGGTGCCACTTCAGCTTCAACTTCAGACATTTCCAATTTTCTCAACTTCTCTCTTATGACTAGCGTGACGGCGACTATATATCGAATACATGCTTATTTTTAAAGTTTTACAATTGTACTTTGGAAACCGCCGTACCCGGGTTAACATTATTCTCTCTGCGCGAGCTAAGGAATTTCGGCCGTGCTTGTGTTTGTTTGGAATGGCTTTATTCAAATTTTTGACTAGGAGGTAAGCTTTTGAGGAATGAAACCTATACTAAAGAATAGACAGGTCATTTTTCTACAAGTAGACATTTTTTTCACCGCTATATCCGTGCTAATTTGCCAGCAAAAGGGCAGAGAATGGTGGAAATCCGTCAAAACTAGTGTTCAATCTCAATAAACACCTTTTTGCTAGGAATTTATATCCTCAATGTCCACTTTTTATTTTTTATTAGTAAAATCCAGTACAAGAAATTTCAGAAAATGTAACATAGATGCATGTGTATTTGCAAAACCGTATTCAAATTAATTCCGAAACTCCAACTAAAAACACAGAAGTTAAAGCAATAAGAAACGACACCTAAATTTGAGGCTTAAAGTGTCAAATTCGTATTTTAATGAAAATAAATTTCATTTTATTCTAATATTATAGTTGAAAAGACAAGAATAACGTTGTAAGGTTTCCGAGATGCGGAGGGTTGGAAGTGGAAGTGAACCGTTTTTATTTATTTTTATCACAGCCTATATAAAAGTTCAATAGTACATAACACTTAAAACGATATGATTTGTAACCTAAGAAATGTCCCTTTCTACAGTATATTCTCGAGTTTGCTTAATATTGAACAATAGAAATCGCAAATTAGCTTAATTGTGAACAAAAATTGACACATTTGCAATCATTAGATTTTGTATGAATAAGTAAGTAAAAAATGTCTGCCTTTTAGATTTAGATGTCTAAATATCTACTGATGGTAGTACAGGGAGGATATGAAGTGGACAAGGAGGCTTCTAAAAACAAGCGTCTCTGAATTTCTTTTTCTTATGCTTTTTAATCAGAATTACTTTAGAACGACAGTTTTCAACAAAAGAAGAGTCAAAGGAATTCGGATGTATTTTTTCATTTCTTTTCTCGAAACAAAGGCTTTTATTACTTATAGTCGTGTATTTCGAAAAGCCAAAGGTATTGAAATTTTGAGGCTTTTGTGTCAAATGTGTATTCTAATAAAAATAAATTTTGCTTTATTTTAGCATTAAATTAAAAAAATAAATAAATAAAATTAGCATTGTAATGTTTTTGACATGCGGGTGGGGGCAAAGTTGAAGCAAAGCGGTTTTATTTGTTTCGATCATAGGCTAACTGAAAGTTTAATATACATTCCACTCAAAAAAGAATTATTTTAAACCGGAGAAATATCTCTTTCTACAGTGTATTTTCAAGTTTTGCTCAAAAACAAACAATAGAAATCATAAATTAAAAAAAAAAGAAAAAAAAAAGTTAAAACACAAATGACAAAAAGTTTTTGCAAAAATTAAAAACGCAAAACGAATTGTTGCTATATGATGACAAATAAAATATAATCACAAATAACTGCTATATAATCACAGATAAAAATCATTTTCATAAGTTTATGGCGTCTTGTATTTCAAAAGACCAAAAGCAGTGTTGGAAAAAACTAATATTTTCAATCCTTAAAATTGAAATGCAATATATTTCAACGGTGAATACCAGCTAAAAGTCCATTTGCTGTTATTTTCCGATCTCTAAATTAAAGTCAGTCGGATGCCTTTTGTTATAGTTTGAAACTCGTGATTTTGGGCTTCATTCTCAGAGTCAGTTTACAAGGAAATTCATTTGCTATCTAAAATGTTGCCGGCTTTTCATACTTGTTTATTAACTGCAAATAATTAATGCAATACTTTTGTCCAAACTGTAAGATCCAAAGGCAATTTAGTAAGAGTAGGAACACATTTTCCTCCGTTCCTACTATCTTCATTCAAACATGACAGAATAGGATTGTGCAGTTGAATAGTAACAACTATTTCTTTGATTCATTCCATGATGAGAATACACAACTTTATTCAAATATGCAAGGAAGAGCTAAATACAGTAAAATAGCAATGGTAATTTGCTTTCATAATTCGAATCAGATATTGCACTTGAGACAAAAAAAAAGAAGAAAAGATATTTACCGACATTTTAAAATGCACAATATGGAAAAGGCTCATAGAACCTGGCCTAGAAAGTGTTTAAAGATTTGTTGGCCTTTAAAAAGGCCGTTGGGTAGGGGGACAGTTCAAATTGCATTTAGAAACCATTAACCACCAAAGCCATACAATGTACGACCTTGACGCTTCAGAGCGTAGACTACATCCATTACAGTGACAGTCTTTATCTTGGCATGTTCTGTGTAGGTGACAGCATCGCGAATAACATTTTCTAGAAAAACTTTAAAAATACCTCTGGTTTCCTCGTAAATTCGGCCAGATATACGTTTTACACCACCACGGCGAGCCAGTCTTCTGATTGCTGGCTTTGTGATACCCTGGATATTGTCACGAAGAACTTTGCAATGACGTTTTGCGCCTCCTTTTCCAAGCCCCTTTCCTCCTTTTCCTCTTCCTGTCATATTTAATTTAACACCGTAAAATTAAATATATTGCTAAGGTCTTTCCCCACAAATTGTTACTCTATCGCGCGGCTGGCGCTCCATATAAATATAGCCACTAGGCATCTGATCTTTTGTTCATTCTTTTCAAGAGAGGCAATCTATCAACATGGCTAGGATAAAACAAACTGCGAGAAAATCAACGGGTGGGAAGGCACCTAGAAAGCAGCTTGCGACCAAGGCTGCACGTAAGTCGGCTCCTGCTACTGGTGGGGTAAAAAAAACCACACAGATACAGGCCCTGAGAGAGATTCGTCGTTATCAAAAGAGTACCGAACTCTTAATAAGGAAATTGCCCTTCCAGAGACTTGTGCGAGAGATTGCTCAGGATTTTAAAACTGACTTGAGTTTTCAGAGTTCGGCTGTGATGGCCCTACAAGAAGCCAGCGAGGCGTATCTAGTTGGACTTTTTGAGAATACCAACTTGTGTGCCATTCACGCCAAGAGGGTGACCATCATGCCAAAAGATATACAACTTGCTCGTCGTATCCGTGGCGAGAGAGCCTAAGTACCCTAATTTCTACGCAATTGCGTCTTAACCAACGGCCCTTTTAAGGGCCACTAGATGGTTTAAACAAACACACGAAATAACGTTAAACAGCCTAGTGTTCCGTGAAAAAAAAGGTATGATTCAAGGGCCGTTGATCCAAAATATCTAATGAAAAGGAAACACGAAAAATGCCAATTTAGGCCAGCGTAATAAATCCAAAAATAGCAAAAAAAATGAATAGCTCCCAATGGGGCCTATAAAAATGTTTTTGATGGAACGTCATGAAAAAGACCGAGGCCCCATTTTCTACACTCTTTAACTATTCGTCGATAGATATTACAACCAAGCACCTTCAATCAAAAACATAACCCATTTGAGACGGAAAGGGGCAGGATCATACCCGCAGATGAAATTAACAGGAATATGGTCTTTTCTACAAGGACAGAAGTGTTCCTAAGCAAATTCAAGAACAAGCAAGCAATCATAGCTATGACCAGTGAGTACCTGACCAAAGCTGGGCGTCAGGTATACCAGGCAGAAGATGACGCTGATCTTCTCATTTTACTAACTGTAGTTCGATCTGCTTCTTTTATGCCAACTGTCCTGGCTGGAGACGACAAAGATCTGCCTATACTCCTATGTTATGACGCACAGACAGGTAGCCAAGCGATCTACTTTTACTCTGAGCCTCGAGCTGGAGTCTCAAAGAATAGAATCTGGGATGTAAATGCAACAAAACCCAAACTTGGATCTCGTATCTGTAGCACAGTCCTATACGTCCACGCCTTCCTTGGGTGTGGTTCAACTTCTCGTGTCTATGGTATTGGAAAGTCAGCAGGACTACAGCTTCTGATAAAAACGATGAGCTTTACGAATGCGCTAAATTTCTCATCAGTTGTGAGGGTTGGCTCATTTCCAACCCTCAATCAGTTGTGTCATCTCAAATTCATCAAGAAATTCAAAGCATCAGCTTCGTATGTTGATTCTGAAGTTCTCTCTCCCACCAGAGATGATTGCAGCTTCCACTCATTTCGTTTTTATTAGCAAATTAGATCGTGGAAAACCGTGGGATGTAATCTCGACCCTACCCAGTTCGGTTGGTTAATTCAGAATGGACTATACTGCTCTATTTTTGGTGAACTCCCAGATGCCCCCAAATCTCCCCTTGCTGTTTTACACTGTAACTGAAAAAATGACTGCTCAAATATGCGATGCAGCTGTAAAAGAAATAGCATGAAATGCACCTAGGCCTGTGGAGCTTGCAAGGGAAAAAGTTGTGCTAACTGTGTTACAACTGGGTTTCTCGGAGTTGATGATAACGAAAATCTATGAATATTGATATTTCGATTTTTATCACATTTGTGTATTATATAACTGAAAAAGTCGAGACTGTTTTAGTTGTTAGTTAAAACATCGAATTGGGTGATAGTTGTCATTTTACATTTTAAAAGCGGTTACTTTCAGATTAAGCGTGGTTTAACACTGATGGAATATTTAAATGAAAGCTTTAATTTTACGTTCAAATAAAGGTAATTTCTATAATCACTGTGATATAGTACTCTATTCTAGATATCAATTTTGTTGTTGTACGTCTTTATATGTAAAACCGAATTTCATCTCCTCAAAGTCAACCTCAACCTCAAAAAACCTAATTTGTAGTTTAACGTTAATAAAAAGATGATTTTCATAGTCACCGTGATATAATACCTTGTTCTAAACATTAATTTTGTTGTTGTGCGCCTTTAGATGGGAGCAAGAATATAAATTCCTTAAAATCAACCTCAGTCTAAAAAAACCTAAGTTTCAATTTTACATTCAAGTAAAAGTGATTTTCATGGTCACTGTGATCTATTACACTATTCTAAACATCAATTTTGTTGTTATACGGTTATATATGGAAACACGAAATTCACCCCTTAAAATCGACTTCAACATAAAAAAAAATATTTATGAAACAACTAGATGAACAAGCTTTGCATATTTGGAATCAGCACATGTTTCTGAGCAACATAGTAAAAGAATTATTTCTCTTGCAAGTTGTTCCCGGTCAAACCGTTTCCTTCCTGGACTATATGACTATTTATTTTATGCAATCATTCTGGCAAAAAAAACATAAAACAGAGCAAATAAACACGCCTCCGCGATCTTTCTTCTGGCAAAACTTACAAAATTTCACATCTTTTCAGATGGAAACTAGAATCCCTTACACTATGGTTCTCTGATATGCCAAATCTGTAATTTTTATTAAGATGGACTGAATTTTTAAGGGCGTTCCCGGTCTTTCTAAAAAATCGTGCGAATTTTCTCAGGATCGTATCTTTAATGGGCACATAAAACTTGATGAATTTTATATATCAAAAGTTGCCATAAAAATCCAATTCAATTGATGTATCTGTTGTTTTAAAATTCCGTGTGCAACAGCTTTGGTTGTTATTTGGCCGGTTTGCTCCTTACTTACAGCATATTACCACGAGCTATTTGATTAGCTAATCAGGCTTGGAATTCACTCTCAGAAAGGACGTTGGTGGCGACCATGGATAATAATTTTATGACAACTTTGTATAGGTGTTTCTGAGACCTAAATCACAAGACTTCGACGACTTAAGTGGATCAGTTTTTCTTGGAACTAAAGACTTCTTCCTCAAAACTAGATAGCCGTGATAGATGCAGCTTGTCTTCCATTGTCTACTGAAACTTAATCATGTGAACCCCACAAACTGGCTTGATTCTAAATTCTGCAATTGCATCTACTGGTACATATTCCAGTAAGGCCTAATCCACGTATCCTGCTATTTTACTCTCAACTTGGAGAGGATCGTCAGAGGTAATATACAATTTCTATAAACACGTATTAAGGTATGTGGCAATCGTGAAGAGTGTGATCTGAACAAGGCTTATAAGCCTAGAAGGTATTTTATCTAGCCAAGCCTTTTTGAGGTTCTCGGCAACATTTGAAAGCCCATCCTCACTAGACACAGTTTGAGAACGGGCTATACAAACTTATGGGTAAATTTGAACATATTGTGTATCAGCATGTATGAGGCAGTACGCTATATTATTCTTCTTCTTCTTCTCGCAATAGATTATTCTTCTTCTCAGCCATTTGCGAAACAATTTTCTATGTTGGATCTTTTCTGTTGGCCGTTCACTGGTATATAACAGAAAAACCCAAAATAATATCGTTTCGATATTCGATATTTTATGCTATATATCGATATCAAATATCGTCCAAAACTATCTTTTTTGGCTGCTCAGTTTTGCTGCGACTATATATGGGGGAGGGGGACTTTCCGACCGAGAATTTTTTGCGGGGGATATATTCCAGGAGAAGGGGAATTTCCACGGGGAAGATTTTTTAGAGGGGAACTTTCACAGGCAGGCGGATTTTCTACGGTGAAGGGAGAATACCCCAGAAGGAATACGCCTAACTCCCTATCTACTATCTATTTTTACTTTGGTCTTTAACCCAGTGTTGTAGGTAGAAATACTATAACACTATGGTATATACGCCTGTTAATCTAGGTTCTATCCTAAACATGTTCTTAAATAATGTAAGATGCTTACCTTTATGATGACGAGAGGTATATGCTTTCCATAAACTTGGCTTTTTCAGTCCCAGTTCATTTACTGTTGTTCCTTCTGTAAGACTATAAAAGAATAAATAGTAATTCTTATATCTATCTATCTCTAAATTACAGCTCTTTCCTAAGAAAAACGCATGTAAAAACCACTGGACAATTTTTTACTGAAAGCTTTTGTATATGAATAACAGATTCCCCGCAATACTTAGTTAAACCTGGTATGGTTAGGCTCATTCCACAGTATTTTCTTTTTTTGTGACGAATAATTCTGTTAACAAACAACTGTGATAGAACATGCAAAAAAAAAAAACGAAAAATTATACTCATAGCACAAACAAAAATAATTTTACGGCTTGTGCAAAGAACTCACTGAGTTGCAAGTAAATTTATGTGATTCTGGACATCTTAGATATTCTCAAAAGTCTTTCAAAGATTACGCGCGTCCATTAAGCCTATGGACAACACATGATGATCCTGGTAACCCAAGTGAATGATTCCCCAAGGTCCAATCTGCATTTGACATCTAACGAAATATCAGAAGAGCCTAAGATCTCAGTACATTCATCAAACAGATTCCTAAATAACAAGATTTGGGAATGTGCTATCATCAACTTTTTTTGCAATACACCTGTATCACATGCAAAAGTGCCTACGCAAAATATTCAATCACATTATTTATAACTCACCATCATGGCTGCAGCTGTAGCTGTAATCTAGCTGAGAGCAAACCACAGCACATGGTAGGCTTTCAGGAAATTTACCATCATTATCTGAACTTTGTCAAAATTCGAAAACCCATGATGAAGTACCCAGCATCCTGATAATCCACTGACTTTAATAAGTGACAAAAGTTACAAAAACTCTACTAAAGTTCAAGGACAAAATGGTTAAAGTAGCTGCAATCACAGAAGTTAACTCTAGTTCAATTTCGGTTGACCAAAGTCGAAGATTTGAACATGCTAGAGTATTTGGCAAAAATTCATAATATTTGGTCCATTAGTTTAGGAGTACATCAAGCATATACAAATACACAAATATATAATATAGGTATACACACACATACATGCATACCCCAGCACTCGGGGGATCATTCCCCCGGTGATGATGATTTTCCTAGTGCCTCCAAATGAATTGAGGAATAGATTGTTCATAAGATCAGCATTAGAAAAAGGAGGGCCTCCCCCAAGCACTAATGAAAATCATATTCCTGGGGAAGTTAGCAGAATATCAGGACTACATCCAAGTTTAGACAGACTGCTCAAAGACAGAAACAAAATGCATTTGTGCAGTAGTTAATCCCTCCCAGAGCCTGTCTTTTTCCTACCATTTGCCCCCCCCCAACCTGACAATTTTCTCTGCAGAGCTTATGGCAATTAAGTTTTCACTTCAAGCCATATCAAGCAAAACAGAGATCAAACGTCAGAAGTATATTGTCTGCACTGATTCACTGTCAGCTCTGAATTACCTCTCACAGCAGCAACATCAAGCAAGAAATGTTGCCATTGAGATTGAAATCCGGTTACACAACTTGCAAAAAAGGGTATATCTGTTCTATTTGTATGGGTTCTAGCATACTGTGGTATAACAGGAAGCGAATTAGCAGATCAGGCTGCAAAACAAACCTCCCAACTGGGCCTGATCGCTCAAATCCCTGTTACTGGTCCTGAATTTCTGTCTTCAATCAGTTTAAAAATTTTGGTAGAAGAAGTGGCTTGGCTCCATTCTTCTCATACCCAGCTCCTGGATCTCTATGATTATAAGCAGCCATCAAAAGAAATGCACCTCACATCTTGCATCCTTTCTACTTGCCTATTTCGTCTTAGATGTGGCCATGCAAAGACAAAATCAACCCTATTCCAGTGGAAAATGGCCCCATCCCCTAGCTGCGACACATGTTGAGTGTATGAAGACATACCTCACATCATCTTTGACTGTAGAAAATATAAAAAAGAGAGGGAAGTTCTAAGAAATTGCTCTGAGAAGGCATTTAAAGCATTTACAATGCGTTCTGTTCTGGGACACCACACGCCTCCTCCTTGGGCTAAATGACTAAGCACAAACATTTTAAGTAGATTTGTTAAGACTACTGGTTTAGTTCATTACCTTTAAGTTTTTTTTTCACCTATATAATAGTTGATTTTAGAGTTATCCTATTTATTATTTTAGATATATTTGATCTGGTTACATTTTTATATTTGGTTGTATGAGACAGGTTTTAATGTGTAAAATCGTATTATTTATTATAATTGTGCTGTATATGTATTTTAATTGTTGTATGACAATGCATAGTTGCAGTATTTTGTTTCTTGCTTCTCAACGCAGGCAGTTACTGCAGGTAAATAACCCCCCTCTATTAGCAAGTTAAGCGATACATGTTCTGGTTCAGTGAATATTGACTGAAGTGAGACCAAAGCAAGCTAGTGATTACAGAAGGCACAGAATAATTGAGTAATACGAACGCATATGACCTCTTAGTCAAACGCGTCAAACTCCAAACAACAACAACTAACAGAAGTTTTTTGAAAATCGAAAAATCGAGACACATAGGTACACTTTGACTTGTGGTGGTACAGTGAAAATTATTTAACAACTTATCTACTGAATTTCGAATTACAGAGGCAATTTTCGGGTCACTTTGACTTCCAGAGGTAAAATATAACCGCAAAATTCTTTCGAGTTATGCATGTTTTTTCTTTAACTTAGACAGGTTTTTATAAGACGATTGAAAATAATTCGATACATTGAGGATTTCGAGTTATCGAGGTTGGAGTTATTGATAGCCGACTATATATATAGATTTATACTAGACCAAAGAGCTTGCAAGGTAGATGGCCTTTATTGTGACAGAAAAGTTTAAACCAGAGATTCCGTTTGCAGCTTCCAGTCCATGCACCAGAGTCCATCCAAAGTTTGGAATAAAATTTTAATACCTAGCGCTAAAATCCTTGCTGTCAGTTATAATTTCTTAGAGCATTCACAACACATTTAGGATTCACCTGTGTTCAAAATTATTAGTAGCATCCTGTACCCAGGCCACTCAGCGCATCCTCAGGTGACGGTTAGGGTAACAACCTACATATTTATAGGGTGCTTCCATAGGAGGCGTGGACCAAGGGGGGGACCTTGTCCCAAGGGATCCATTTTAGAAACATGGACACCCTCGAATGGGGGCATAAATATAGGCAGAGGAGGAAGAAGGTCCCCGAAATGTATTCTCAGTAGGGCCAAGCAGCATATGGACACGTCCTGGGAGTGACAAATTTCTCCCTACAATGGGTAAAATTGCACAGTGATGCAGAACACCATTGTGGGAGGATCCTCTATAAGAAGACAACTACAGCAGGGCATAAGATCCAGATCTATGGACAATAGCCTCTGCAAAGGGCTGCTCAAATTTATAATTCGATTATTAGACTCGTTTCCAAAAGAGTATTTTACCTTGTTTTCTGACCTTAGCTTTTTTAAGAAGACTTAAGTGATGCTGATGATGAAGAAACAATGCCCATAACTGTTGCATTTTCTTGGGACAGCCGCTAATGCATCTAGCCAGGTTTACATGCCCCCTCCTCCCTAGGTTTCGAAAAATACTGTTTTTGGGGTAAGTTCATTTTAAACAAGAGCTAAGAGCTCATATGGCACTTGTGACGAGGCGAGAAGAGCTAAGAGCCAAGAGATCATATGGTATGAGCTCTAACAAAATTCTATGAATCAATAGATTGATTTAAAAAGGAAAATAAGAGGCTTAATGCCGGTCAAGATTTAAAATAAGAGCTCTGAGTCACAAAGTCCTTCTAAATATCAAAATTCATTAAGATCCGATCACCCACTCGTAAGTTATAAATACCTTATTTTTTCTAATTTTTCCTCTCCCTTTTGCCCCCCAGATGGTCGAATCTGGGAAAACGACTTTATCAAGTCAAATTGTCCAGCTCCCTGACACGCCTACCAATTTTCATCGCCCTAGCACTTCCAGAAGCACCGAACTCGCCAAATCACTGAACCCCTCCCCCCAACTCCCCCAAAGAGAGCGAATCCAGTACGATTCTGTCAATCACGTATCAAGAACATTTGTTTATTCTATCCACCAAGCTTCATCCCGATTCCTACACTCCAAGTGTTTTTCCAAGATTTCCCCTCCAAATCCCCACAATGTCAAAAGATCTGGTCGGGATTTGAAATAAGAGCTCTGAGACATGAATTCCTTCTAAAAATCAAATTTCATTACGATCCGATCATCTATTCTTAAGATATAAATACTGCAATTTTCATGTTTTCCAAGAATTCCGGTTCCCCCCTCCAACTCCCCCGGATGTCACAGGATCTGGTCGGAATTTGAAATTAGAACTTTAAAGCACAAGATCCTTCTAAACATCAAATTTCATTAAGATCTGGTCACCCTTTCGTAAGTTACAAATACCTCAATTTTCAAAATTAGCCCCCCCCCCAATTCCACCAAAGAGAGCAGATCCGGTCCAGTTATGTCAGTCACGTATCTTAGACAGGTTTCTATTCTTCCCATCCAGTTTCATCCTGATCTCACCGCTTTAAGTATTTTCTAAGATTTCCGGTCCCCCCAACTGCCCCCCCCCCAATTACGCTTGATCCGGTTGAGATTTAAAATAAGATATCGGAGTTACGAGGTCCTTCCAAATATGAAGTTTCATGAAGATCCGATCACTCCTTCGTAAGTTAAAAATACGTAATTTTTCTTATTTTTCAGAATTACCCCCCCCCCCCCGCAATTGAGCAGATCCGTTCCAATTATGTAAATCACGTATGCAAGACTTCTGCTTATTTTTCCAACCAAGTTTCATCCCAATCCTTCCAATCTAAGCGTTTCCCATCATTTTAGGTTTCCCCACCCCAAACTTCCCCCAATGTTACCAGATCCGGTCAGGATTTAAAATAAGAGCTTTGAGACACGATATACTTCTAAAAATCAAATTTCATGGAGATCCAATCACCCGTTCGTAAGTTGAAAATACCTCATTTTTCTAATTTTTAAGAATTACTCCCCCCCCCCCCAAACTACCCCAAAGAGAGCAAATCAGTTCCGATTATGTCAATCATGTATCTGGGACTTGCGCTTATTTTTCCCATCAAGTTTCATCCCGATCCCTCCACTCTAAGTGTTTTCCAAGATTTTAGGTTTCCCCCCTCCAACTCCCCCCAATGTCATCAGACCCAGTCGGGATTTAAAATAAGAGCTCTGAGACACAATATCATTCCAAAAATCAAATTTCATTAAGATCCAATCACCCGCTCATAAGTTAAAAATACTTCATTTTTTCTATTTTTTTCCGAATTAACCAGCCCCCACTCCCCCCACCAGATGGCCAAATCGGGAAAACGACTATTTCTAATTTAATCTGGTCCGGTCCCTGATACGCTTGCCAAATTTCATCGTCCTAGCTTACCTGGAAGTGCCTAAAGTAGCAAAACCGGGACTTTAGGTTTTCCCCCTCTAACTCCCCCCAATGTCATCAGATCCAGTCGGGATTTAAAATAAGAGCTCTGAGACACAATATCATTCCAAACATCAAATTTCATTAAGATCCAATCACCCGCTGATAAGTTAAAACTACTTCATTTTTTCTATTTTTTGCGAATTAACCGGGCCCCCACTCCCCCCCAGATGGTCAAATCGGGAAAACGACTATTTCTAATTTAATCTGGTCCGGTCCCTGATACGCTTGCCAAATTTCATCGTCCTAGCTTACCTGGAAGTGCCTAAAGTAGCAAAATCGGGACCGACAGACAGACCGACAGAATTGGCGACTGCTATATGTCACTTGGTTAATACCAAGTGCCATAAAAATGCAGTAAAATAGCAAGTTCCAAAATGTATGTCTTTTTACAATTTATTCATATATCCCTTGATGAAGAAAAGTTCTACTTAACTTTTCAACCCTTACTCAGAGATACTGTATTCTGTTGAATTCGCAATGAGCACATTTTTACTCGCAATCAACTATCTCTCTACTCAAATATACCTGAACTCTAGCCTTTTTTCATAAAACAAAATTTCAGAAGGGGGTTATTTTTAAATTAGGGACAAAAGAAAAAGAACAGAGCAAAAGCAGGAAAAGTGAATTTTAGAATCTAATCTTTTGTAGGAGTTCAAACCTTAGAAGAAATTTATTTGTCTAAATTTTTCTTTATTTGCTAGAATATAAGATGGCATTTTTTCTTGAAAACTATTTCCCTGAAGTCTCCCATTCTTCAGCAATGCATTAATATAAACATATTAAAATGAATGACAAAGAGTATATTTAAGTCTTAGTGTTCACTCATAGTATCAGAGACCATTAACACTCCCAGAACTTTCAGTCCATTTACAGTCTTTCACAACAAAGAGTCGACCCTTAGTAAGTAATTTTGTGGCTATCCTGGGGATGTTAGTAAATATACTCTTAATTATATTTGATTTCATACCTGAAGGTGATCATTAATTGATGTGTCTTCCAGTAATTCTAGCAAGTCAAAGGGATATTTATACTTTTTTTATATTCCTGTGTAGAGAGCTTCCTTACATTCTCAAACTTCAATTTGAAATTGTAATCCATAGATCTAAAACCAGAGAATTCACATTAGAATAGAATAGAATATATTTATTAACTACAATAGCCGGAGCTAGCATTAGCATGTCATGACAAAAATAATATATACCTTCAAAAACACTCACAGGAAAATTTAAACAAACATTATATTAATCAAACACATATTAATCAAACATTAAATATTAGTCGTGTCAATATTATTAAAATGACGGGTAAAATATGGGACAAATGATTTATGATATCTCTCAGTACTATATGAGGCTAGTGACCATGGTGAGATATTGGGTTAGGATACTGGGTATGCAGAGATTCACGTTAGCAAAGGCAGCATACTTAGAGGCGTTGAGACAGAATAGTAAAACAGGGTGGCCGGCAGAGATTAAGGATATCTTAGATAAGTATGGATTAGGGGAATGGTGGAATGAAGGAAAGGGGATTATGGGTATGGAGGAAATAGTAATAAGGGAGGTACAAGAGAGGTTGAACAACCAAGAAATACAGATATGGTGGGCAAGTCTGGATCGTTCAGGGTCGTCAAAATTGTATAGGCAGATAAACGGTAGTTGGGGGAGGAGGTATTTTGGAAGGCTGGGTTAAGTAGAGAGGATTTGAAGGCTTATTTGGATTGGAGGAGAAATGAATTTTTGATTGAGGAGAAAAGAATATCAAGGGAGAAAAGGGGAGAAGGTAGAATCTATTGCTTGTCCTATGTGTGGTTCTCAGGATGAAAGTTTAATACATTTTTTGTGTGAATGTGTCGAATTGAATGATTGGAGGCGAGAGATGTATGGTAAAGAAAAATTGAATGAGATATGGATGGTAGACAGAATGAAAGAGACAAATTTTCTGAGTATTAAAAGGATAGCAAGATTTGTAAGGATTGCAGCGGCATATCGGGAGCGTTTTCTTTAAATAGTATTAATTTAATTCAATTAATTTGTTGTTTGTTTTTTTTTTATGTAATTTTCCTATGGCCCAGGGGCTTTTTCTGGAATAAATTATTATTATAAATTATTATTATTATTATAGGCTGAGCAAGTCAGAAACTGTGGACAATTCTTTTTTATTTGTCAGAGTCTAGTAACTGGTCCTTCAGTAGGGGGGCTCTCAAGGTTGGGTAGTAGACGACAATGAGTTGGGGAATTAAACAATTTAGTCCAAATCTATATGTTAAGCCATGTCTACGACTATCAAGTGAGTCCGAATTGAGTTGTTTCAGTGCATCCTCGTAAGTTGAGTAGTTTTGTCCAAGTATAATTTTCAAAGCTCTTTTTTGTATCGTCTCAGGTCTATCTGTTTGATCTTTTGTCAATCCTGGATGCGAAGCAGGGCATGCATACTCATGAGAAGGTCTACCATAGCTGCAGCATACAGACTTTAAAACCTCAGTTGGTGTACCAAATCTTTTTAGGTTTGAAAATGAAAGCAAGGCGCCTTTTTTAGTCAGATAGTCAACGTTCGAGTTGCATCTTAAATCATCGTCCAAAAGTATCCCAAGTATTTTAACAGTTTTCTTTGTTGGCAGTATGGAATCATGAGAAGAGTGGTTGTTACCCTTTAGGAAGGAAAACGTCATATAAGAGCTCTTAGTTTCACTGACCGTCAGTTTTACCTTTCCTAATTCAGCTTTTAGATCATTATAGATTTCGATCAAGTCAGACTGTTCAGTAGTCGGAGGGCTTAGTCGCAGTGATAAAACAGTTAAATTATCAGCAAAATTTAAAACGCTCACGAATTGTTATTAAAATACGGTTAAAAACAATAAGAAAAGAAAGCGGGCCTAATTTAGTCCCTTGTGGCGAACCACTAAAAATATTTACAAATTCAGATGGCTCATGATCAGGGAGATGGACACACTGAGATCTTTCAAAAAGAAAACTAGCGAGCATTCGTACAACAAATAGACGGGCACCCATTGCCTTTGCTTCTTCCACAACTACATTATGATCAAGACCATCAAAAGCCTTAACTATGTCTGCAAATAATGGATCAACATCGGCCCCATTATTTTCTAAGTGCTTAAGGATAGTATCCAACAATGCAACCAAATAATGAACAATACTTTGCCCGGATCTAAATCCAAATTGTTGGGAATCAATATTATCGTTTATGTCATCAAATAAACAATCAAAAATAAAACTTTCAAATACTGTTGAGAGAGCTGGTGTTTTCAAAATCGGCCTCATATCGGTAATTTCTTTAGGTGCCTTGCATTTGGGGATTGGCGTTACATACGCCTGTTTAAAAATACATGGGAAAACACCATCAATAAAACATAGGTTAAAAATTACCGTTAAAGGAGTAGATAAAGGATCAGCATACTCAATAATCAATTTAATCGGTATCTCACTAGGATAACTGGATATACGAGAATCAAGTGCCTTCAACTTTTTAGCAACTGAACAAATCTCTAGTATAAGGATATTTGAAACTGAATCATTCGGTGGTAATTTTCTTAGTTGCAGATGAATTTTACAAATTGATGCAAAAAAGTCATTCATTTCACTAGGTAACAGGGGTTTACAATAGACATCTCTCACTTCAACTCTGGTTACTTTTTTGCCAATAATGTTCTGAACTAAATCATGGAAATTCCTTTCCTTGGGTTGGATTTATATATTTTGCTTATTATTTTAGACCCATACTGCTTACGTGAACATCTTATTTTATATACAATTAAATTTCTTACTCTTTTGAAATCTTTTACGGGTCCAGTTGAATGCAGTTCGTTTCTCACTTTTATCAGATTCCGAATTTCTTGAGTAATACATGGTTTATCATTAGATTTCACATATTTTTTTTTGTGGGAAAATTTCACAGTATTTTTCTTACAGTTCCTTACAGAATAAACTTGCCATTTTGTCACCGTCAGACAGTGAGAGAGTATCACGCCAGTCACGATCTGTGAGCCATTTCTTGAAGAGATTTACTAGTTCAGGTGTGAAAGGCCTGTACACCACACTATTTATTTGTCTATTTGGGATGAAATGATTGGGTGTCCAAGCGACACACAGGTGATCACTCAAACCTAATGGGGGTAAAGTAACTGGAGCATTATAATATTCAGGACAGTTGCTAAAAATGAGATCCAACATATGGTTACCTCTTGTGGGCACATTGACAACCTGCTTAAGCGATAGTGAATTACTTAGCCATTTGGCATCTAAGTCATTAAAGTCACCACACACACATTATGATACCAGCATTAGGATACAAGGATCATACATTGTTGGTGCAATTCTGTAAGTAATTCACAAGGTCTTTACGATAGGGGCCATGGGGCGGATAGTAAACAACACATATCACCAGTGATGCCACTTCCTTGGGAAGCTTCTTAGGCCTGCACCACAACCATAATACTTCAAAACCATGCTTATTTGGTATATTACTGAAAGTGAGAACTCGATTTCTTATAAACGATCAACAAATAATACTAACACCACCACCATGTGTTACTGTAATATCATCGGGTGTCATTTTAGGTTTGAAATAGGTATCATATCCCTCAAATGCGACAACACCTTCAGTCGGGGACCATGATTCACAGATACAAGCAATATCAACCAGTTCATTCTTCAAGCAAAGTTCAACCTCTTCTAATTTGTTCATAAGTGACCAGACATTTGATAATAGTATTTTCGGAAATATATAGGGATGAAAGAAGGGCTTTACACTGCAGTCTCGAATCTCCTTGCCAGCACATTGAATAGGCAATGCATAGAGCACCCCCCAAAAAAGTCCCCCGGACCCTACCCCAAGTACTACAGAAAACGTTCAGCCTCTTGGCTGGTCAAGTCAACTATCTCAAAGCTCACATGAGGGGTCATTGAATAATACAATGGTGGAAGTGAGGGCGTATGTCACTATACAGGATGATAATTAAACTGAATTTCAAGAGGTCCTATCAAGAAGCTCCAAAAAAAGGAAAAAAATCTCCCCAATCAAAAATAATCCATGATCCAACATTCCCCTCACAAAACCTTGGAATATACTTAAAAAACACTCCAGATACCCCCTTTGAGATAAAAAAGATAGCTCTCTTGAGGGTTGCAATCTTCAAAGTGTTAAAATCAATGTTCTCATTAAACATTAACCGTGATGGATTTTTGCCAATAGCCCTCCAAGATTTTAAATCAGCAGATACATTACAGAATTCAAAATCTCTTCTTAACACACCAATAAAATCTGTTCTCTGGACCCCAAACCAAAACCCAACTAAAATAGTAGTGCTCTCTGATAGAACTGGTAACCCAATCCCAGAAGCTGATCTAACCCAATTGGGTAAACCAGATGGCAATGGCCAAAAGTTAATTAAGTCTTTCTTATTCACACTAAGAGAAGAAAATAATAACCTGGATCAGATATTCCTTTTTGGACAAAGGAAACCCCACAAGCCCTACAAGCCAAAACCTATCCAATGCCGATAAATTTTTAAAACTAGGACACACAAAAAACGCATGCAGTGAAACATTACATGAATGCAATTCTTGTAAAAGCTTCCACCCCACTGGAATGACAAATTGTAAAAACAATCAGCCAAAATGTATCAACTGCAACGGTCCCCACGATTCTACAAGTAAAACTTTATGCCCTATATATAAAAAACGAGCACTAACACTCCAAATAGCAACAGAAAAAAATATACCTTACCCATTGTGTGCAGGAATGGAAGCAAATCAAGCTCAATCACAGCTGACCGAAAACTCTATGAAACCACCCAACCCTCTCACCCGCAGACCAACCATTCCACCAAAAGCATCAAGCACCCCCCAATAAGACTCCTTCCTCAAAACAACCCAGCTCACACTCCTATAAGAGAGATTCACGCTGGACAAACCATCTAGCCTCTGCAAGTAATAATAGAAGATCAGAATGGCCACCTCTCCCAAGTAGAAATGAATCAGAAGTATTATCGGGAATTAATTTAATTATCAACAAAAAGTCGGATGAAAATCTAAATGAATTAACTCCTAACATGTGCATTTCTATATTAAATTCTAATGTAGTACATTCAATGAACCTACAACAACCACAAAAAGCAAAAAATCATAAGCGAATTGGCAAGATTGTACCTACCCAATCACATGCATGTCCAAGCAAAAATAGATCTTGCTCTACTCCTAGCAAAGCTAAACATTGATACACAGAAATATGAAAATACAAAGCAGCATATCTCAATACTTCAGTGGAATGTAAGATCACTTTCAGAAAATAAGTTAAATGAACTTTTATCTTTTATGAATAATAATTCCATTGATATTATTTGCCTTCAGGAAACGGTTTTGACTAATAACCAACAAACAGAGTCTCCAGGATATACAATCTTGAGACAGGATAGGTCTTCACAGAGAAAAGGAGGTGGCGTAGTTATAATTTTAAATAATAATATTAAATTTTGTGGTATTAATTTCCTAGATTTCTCAAATGATGTTGATGTTATTGATGTATCAATGTCTAGATAAATAATACAAAAACAGACATATTAAGCCTTTATAACCCTAATGGCCAGACTACAGATGCCATGGATTTTTTCACTTATATAGCTAATTCTAATGTGTTAAAAAACATAATCATCAGCGGGGATTTTAATGCCCACAGTCTTCTGTGGGGGGACAAGCCAGCAAATAAAGCTGGTAAGCTGATTGAAAGATTGATTTCAAATAATGTCGATTTAGCAATTGCTACCCCTCCTAATCTAAATACATATTATAACCCCAAAAGTGGGAAATGCTCAACTATTGACCTACAATTTGTGTCAATAAATATACTGAATAAAATTTCTATAAAGAAAATTGAAAATTTATGCAATAGTATCCTCTTTAAATGAACCAGCTAAAATTCTCCCACATATCCCTAAATATGTCAACACTAAAGCATATTGGACCATATTTAGAAACAAGCTTAATGATGAAATTCTAAGTTTTACCCAGAATTCACATACCTCAGTTATAACAGCTGACACACATGCTGAAGTTATGACATCTATACTAACAATTACAGCCAATCATGCTATACCCAAAACATCACCTAGGAAAGCAATCCCTAAACACACCCCTAAAGCATGGTGGACAAAAGATTGCCAAATTATTTGGAGAATAAAAAATGTAACTAGGAAAACATACCTAAAAAACCATCCCCTTTTACATATTTAAGTAAATTACAAGCAGAGGCTAATCTCAAGAGAACAATAATTAATGCTAAATATAATTATTGGAATAATTTTGCAAACAGTCTTTCCAGAGAAACATGTGAGCCAATCATACATAAACTTATAAGCAAAATCTGTGGGAAAAGAACACCCCCCAGCCCACTTCTGTATGAACTAATACATGAGAATACTCACTATGACAATGACATTGAAAAGACAAAATTACTTACTACCCTTTTCTCAAAAAAGCTAAGATCTAAAAATAAAAATTTCACTGCTCAAATCTTGACAAATCCAATTTACCAGCTCCGACCAGGAACAGAGTATATAAACCGCCCCTTCTCAATAAATGAATTGAATAATGCAATATAACATATCAAGGCCAATGCTACAAGTAGCTATGATAATATACACCCTACATGGATAAAGAATCTTACCCCTTTGTATAAGCAGGAGCTCCTAAATTGCTATAGCCATGCAGGCCACATCCACAGTCCCTAATATCTAGAAATGTTCATCTATCCTAACAATTTTAAATAAAAATAAACCTAAACATGACCCCGAGTCATATAGATCTATAATGATTACTCCTGTGCTGGGAAAAGTAATGGAGAAAATGATTTACCATCGACTGTTATGGTTTATTGATAAGAATAATCTGATACCACATTCTTAAACTGGCTTCAGGAAACACCACTGCTCAACAGATCCTTTCATATTGTTAAAAAATGCAATAAATGAATCACTATCAAAAAATAATGTCCTAACTGCTGCATTCCAAGACTTTGAAGGAGCATATGACAATGTTGACCACCAGATTCTTTTAGTTAAACTTGCAAATCTTGGACTACCCCCCAAACTTGTATCCTTCATAGAATCTTTCATAGAAAACTGAAGTTTCATTGTTTGTGTAGGTTCAGCCTCTTCACCCAAAACTTCAATAACCAAAGGTCTTCCACAGGGTGTAGTTCTGAGCTGCCTCCTCTTTCCCCTATTTCTCTGGCTCATGAACCTCCCACATACCAATCTACAGTAAGCTGATGATCTGGTACTATGGGCAACCGGCAACACCTTTGAGATTGCACATTCAAAGTTGCAAAATGCACTTTTCCAACTTGAAAAGTTTTCTCAAAAGTCCAATTTACCTATTGCACCCACAAAGTCCAAAATTATCCGATTCCACCATAAGCGAAATAATCCTAATGCAAGGCTAACACTAAATGGAATACTTATTTCAGAGGGCAATCAAATTAATTATCTAAGCCTCATACTGGACCAAAAACTAAACTTCCACCTTCAAATCACAAACACAATAAAAAAAATGCTATAGAATAACAAGAATAGTAAAAAGACTACTAGCCACACCTTGGGGCTGTAATGAGAAAACACTAATCCAATTTTATAAATCACATATAAGACCCCATATTGATTATGGCCTCATAGTTTATGGTGCTTGTGCTAAGACCCAGATGCAAAAATTGAAACAACACAATATGATATAATTCGTCTCATATTTGGTCTTAGGAAACCAACAAATACTAAGTTTCTGCTTACTGAGAGTGGACTATCACCAATAAATGAAAGAAGAAGATCTCTTCTAATTAATTACCTTACAAAAATTGAAGTCAATGATTCTCATACCCTGACTAACTGGTTAAGAAAGCCATCTATGTTTAGAGACATTGCAAATAAATATGCAAATACCTAGAAGAAGTTCCCAGTAACAGTAAAATCTATTGCACCCACATTGCCCCCCCCCCCCATGGAGTTGGTCAATCCCCACAATAGAAACTGATTTCTCAAAGTGGACCAAAGAACTTACCCTCACTGCTTTTATACAGAAAATTTTTCTGAGCTCAATACTGTTGCATATAAAAACCATTTCCAAATTTTTTTTGATGGGTCCGAAATGAATGAGAAAGTGGCAAGCGGAGCGTTTATTCCAACCCATAACATTGCTTTAGGCGAGCGATTACACAACAATACATCTGTAATATCTGCCGAAATAAATGCCATAATCATGGCATTAGAGCTCCTCATGGTTAATGAATATATGACTGTTAATTTTGAAAATATTATAATATATTCTGACTCTTTATCAAGCCTTGAGCTGCTTTCTTCAGCTTTTTGGTATAAGATGGATTTTGACACATTTCTTTGTCTTAGGATTATTGATATTCTCGCTTCAAGAGGTATTTTAACTCATCTCCAGTATATCCCAAGCCACTCGGGTATCATAGGTAACCATAAGGCAGATGAAATAGCAAAAAATGCTTTAATACTCCTTATGCAAAAAATACTCTTAGTATCAAAAGATTTACTGCAAGAAATCTGAGCAGAAAAAAGATAAATAAGATAAACCAACTCTGTAGCTCTGTTCAGGTCACAGGGTGAATCAAAAGGAAAAGGGCTGAATAGTCTCGACTGAAAAGCCCCGCCTGCTGAAAAAGAAAGAGAATCGGTTCCATGTTGGGATACTTGGAAGACATGGTTTGAGGGGTGGGTGAATCTTTGATTTCTTTGAAATTCCAAACTAGTTGGTTGTTAGTACTGGATATATTATCGGAAGGCTGGCAGATGTTGGTTCTAGCTAGTTTCTCCAAGGTTTCATGACGAGTGGTTGGTATGAGGGGGGAGGGGCATTGGCTGATTTAAGACAAGTGGTTTGAGCTTCAAGCTCATAAGCAGGACTGTAAATTGTTGTCTTTGACAACCATGTTTTGACAGAGGTGGAATTTTTCGCTCCCCGTTTTTGAAATTCACAGTTCAGTATTGGACAACAGTGCATGAAACAAAGGCCATGAGCAATTTTTTTACACTGAGATCTGTGAGGCAGAGTACAACACTCATCACGGCAGATGCCTTTGAAATAATCCACACAATTATAGAGAAACGTGCAACTCTCTGCCTTTCTACAGCCTCACCTTATGTGAAATCTGCAGACACATCGTTCAGGAATATGATCTGTTGTAAGACCCTCTTCATCTGTATGCAGAGACTGAGAATACTGTAGGTTGGTTTGTGCGGTTTGACTAGTAACGAAGTTACTGCATTGAATAGATACATTATTACTGAGAACTTTAGAGCTGGTTATATTACCCTGGTTTAAGCACTTCTCCCAGGTAAAAAGAAAGAAACGTCCCTAGGGTTTCTGCAGAGCAAGGACTATGTCTGCATCGATTGCAGTGCAGGCCGCATGCATGCAGTGTAAACAAATATGACAATCAAACGAAGGGCTGTCTTTTGTCAGTTTGTCACATAAGAGGCAGCTCAGATCAGGACCTGAGCAGTCATTTCTTTCCTCAGTGATATTTTCTATAGTATCCATAAATCTCAGTGCATCACCAGGAGTGCCTGGAGATTTAGATGACAAGTTTTCTATTGGGAAGATAGTGCTCTTTTTAAGTTGATCCTGGATTTTTTTAGTTATTACTTAGCTGTTTTGGATTATTATTTTTCAACCTCAGTTTTTTCAGAGTAAAGGTTTTTTGGGAATTTTTTTGTGTACAAAATACACACGAAGATTTTCTTCAAGTCATTAGAGTAGTTAGTTCTTCCACAATTAAAATGAGACCATTTATTACATTTGATACACTGCACGCCACCTGTTTTGCTTGCAATTCTTTTTAAACAGATACGGACACTGTTCCAGATCCATAATAAATATTGCTACTGAGTACACTGAGTTCAAATTGCAAAAATGTCAATAGTAAATAAATCAAAACAATCGGATGTTAAATGACTCTAGGGAAATCACTCAGGTTAAGTCTTAATCAAAGAAGAAAAATAATCCACTTATTCAAATTATAATCCGTTGGTTACTGAATTGAATATCAGCTGTAGGTTGGGTAGAGACTATAATCCCTTAGTAATAGGTTATATCCAAAAAAAGGCCTCACACCATGAACTCTGAATGAAGACATAATCACATTATGGTATTTAAAGATTTAAATACAAAATTTAGTATTTATATAGAAATAATGTATCTCAACAATGAAGATTTTTCATGAACTGGAAGATTGTTAATAAATTCCTCATGCAACATTAGCAATTCCAAGATCCAATTTTGTTTCGGATAAGCTCATAGCTCTGCCAAAATAAGACCAAAAAAGTTTTTGCTCCAGTTCTAAATTTGCTATCAATTGGTATAAACATTTTTGGAAAAAAACAAGAGTCTTTAAGTTATTTAACTGTCTACATCTAGTTAGTCTATTCTCAATTACTTTTAATATTACTGAAAATTCTATTCTTCTCAGCCCCAAGAATTGGATAGGAAATAAAATAAAACATGATTAATGGATAATCCTTATATCGCTCCAAGCTACAATTTAAGGTAATTTTAAGGTATGATATTTGTTTAAAAAATCATTACCAGAAGCCCTGAAAGGGATGAATTTGGGGCTAAAAAGGAACAAAATAATAAACTTCAAGAGGCTAAAGGATGCTATTACAAAAAAAGAATGAATAGTTTTTTCATTGATGTAATTTTTTAAAGTTAAAACTTTTGACACATCTAGCAAATTGGTTTCCTCCTAATTTTTCTGTGATAGCTTTTTGGCCCTATTAAGGCCAAAAGTGTTACTTTGCAGGACATAATCCCAGAATTCAGCAGTTTACTGTTGACACAATATTTTTCTTACCTAAGAAGTGGAGTAGAAATTCAAACATGTTTAAAAATTGTTCCTCTTCCAATAATCTACAACCACATGTTTGATAAACAAATACAACGTAGAAACAATAGGGAAAGTTTTTTCAAGACAATGGAAATTATTTATGTAGATATTTCGGCCCTATGTCCAAGGGCCGTCTTCAGCACAATACAATACTATATATATATATAAAAGAACTTACATCAAATTGTGAGAATTAAAACTGAATATAAAAACACTTATTAAAACAATTTTTTTTTTAAAAATATACCCCTAGCATCCTTACTTCAGCGAAGTTCAACCAGGACTGGCGAAAAGAATGAAATGAAGAAATATAAACTCATTCAAACTAAAGAGAATAAAATGATTAGATGCAATTTCTTAAAGCTAATCTTGCTTGTTTAGCAGCCTGTCTCAAAGGCCTTTTCGTAGTTGGTTCAGTACTATTATAAATTGGTTTAGTAAAATATTTTGTTAGATCATTTTTAATTAAATTTGAGTATAAAGAATTTAGTGAGTATTCCCCCAAGTCCCTGTTCAAAGAAATATTTTTATTGATTTTGAGATTAATTTCAATTGATTCTCGAACCACCTGTTTTATTCCCAAATCATTACTAATGAGTGAAGAGTTTTCAAAAAGTATCATGTGGGACGGATTATTAAAAATATGCCAACCTAGAGCAGAATCAAAGGAATTGTTGGAACCATTTGAAATTAAGGCCTTGTCTATGTCATTTTTATGCTGATGTAACCTTTTGTCTAGATTCTGATGGGTCCTGCCGACATAGTATTTTCCGCAATCACAGGGTATTTGATAGACCCCTCTTTGGCGAGTAACTGGGGTCTTATCTTTACCCGAATTTAAGAAATTGATGATTTTAAAATTATTAGTAAAAACTACGTACAGATTATTTTTTGTGCAAATATTTTTTAATTTTGTTGTAATCTTTGGGATATACGGAAGATAGACAATATTTGAGGGCTTATCAATAGCCTCACATTGTGAAGTATCTTCTTCGATTTTACAAGAATGTCTTTTTATTCTACGGCTAATTATTCTATTTACAAAAGGAATGGGGTATCCATTACCAAAAAGAATATCTCTGATAAAATTTATTTCTGCATTTATATATGAATGGGAGCAAATATTTAGGGCACGATCAATGAGGGAAATTACAACTGCTCTTTTAACTTGTGGGGGGTGATTTGAATTAAAGTGAAGATATCTATTGTTTTGTGTTGGCTTTCGATATATAGTAAAATCCAGTTCATCAGCTTTACGAATAATTAATACATCTAAAAACGGTAGTTTATTTTCAATTTCAACTTCAAGGGTGAACTGCAAATTTCGGTCATAAGTGTTAAGATGATCTAAGAAGCCCCGAAGTTCAGCTTCCCCATAATTCCAAAGTGAAATTACGTCATCCATATAACGACCCCAATAGACATGTTTTAGAAAATAAGAATTCAATGCCCAATTCTCAAGATTCTCGACGTAAATATTTGCTAGTAGCCCAGATAAAGGTGCCCCCATGGGTAATCCATTTTTTTGCTGATAAAAAGAATCGCGAAATTGAAAATACATAGAAAACTTATTACAAATTTTAACAAGAGTCATTAAAACTTCACAATCAATTCCTGTCGCTGAAGTCTCGATCAAGTGGTAATTTTCTTCTATTTTGTTTTTTAATAATTCCTCTGAAATAGTTACATCTATATTTGTGTACATGGAAACAATGTCGAAACTACTAACTATTGTGTTTTCTGAAATACTTGTGTTGCTAAGTTTTTTAATCAAATCTGCCGAGTTATGAATATAGGAATTTTGAGAATACAATAAAGGTTTGAAAGCTGCACAAAGCCATTTTCCAATATTGGCAGCGGGAGCTTTAGTACAAGCCACAATAGGTCTTAAGGGAATACCCTGTTTATGTATTTTTGGTAAACCGTAGAGTTTAGGACAGAAACTACCGCGGGGAAAAAATTTATTGTATAGTTGTGGGGTGATTTTACCATTTTGTTTTAGCTGCTTTAATTCATTTATAATATTATTAGTGAACTGATCAGTAGGATCATGAGTTATTGTTTGATATGTAATTGTGTCATTTAAATGCGAAAAAATTTTGTTGTCATAGTCTGTTGTATTCATGACAACAAGTGAATTGCTTTTGTCTGCTTTAGTTATTATAATAGAAGGATCTTTTCGGAGATTAGATAGTATTTTTATGTCATGCAGATTTTCCGGTGTGGAATTAGTAGGAGGCTTAAACTTTTTTTGGCTATTATAGAGGATATTTATTAGACCAGATCTAACTTCATCCGGGTTAGAGACAGAAGGATAGTGTTTATGCAAAGCGGACTCTAGAGAGGAAACTATATCTGCCACAGGAACCTGTTTCGGTAGAAAAGAAAATTTTGGACCTTTTTCTAGTGTTTCGATTTCCTGGGGTTCCAATGTTTTAGAAGAGAGGTTAACGATAGCAGGCCCAGGAGTGAATCTTGGAGAATAAATACGGTTTCTCATCGAAGATTCATTTCGTAAGCCCTCTAATTTTTTATAGAGGCGTTCCTTGGACAAGCGAAAATCGTGGCTAAACAAATTCCTTTCTAATCTAACAACTTGAGCAAAATCAACGGTGGACAGGTTTTCCAGCAAAAAAGTTTCCAACGATTTTCTCTCTGAAGAAATAATATGTCGTTT